>NC_074691.1:19487474-19659974 GCF_029448725.1 Salvelinus fontinalis
CTGATAATGTGATAAGTATGCATATTACCTACAGTTAGAACTTAGTGACATCTTGGTGGTGAGAGTGGAGAATATCACCTGTGGTCAGGTATGTCTGTCTTTCAATGTTTCTGTGCATTTCTGCGTATTCATGTGCGTGAGTGAATGTTGGTGGTAAGTGTGTGTGTGTGTGTGTGTGTGTGTGTGTGTGTGTGTGTGTGTGTGTGTGTGTGTGTGTGTGTGTGTGTTGTGTGTGTGTGTGTGTGTGTGTGTGTGTGTGTGTGTGTGTGTGTGTGTGTGTGTGTGTGTGTGTGTGTGTGTGTGTGTGTGTGTGTGTGTGTGTGTGTGTGTGTGTGTGTGTGTAATGGCTCAGGGTAAGGTCCAGGGGCAGAGTCCTCCACTCCTCTGTGAGATCGATAGGATTGAATTCAGAAGGTTTTCTCAGGGGCATCGGCCTGGCCTGTCAATACTGCTCTCTGTCACATGTGCACCTCACACACATAAACACTCACACATAAACAAACGCGCACACACACACATCTAACTGTCCCATACCCAGACCCCTCCATCACCCATCCCCTCCTCTCCTCCTTTCAACTCTTTACCCCACCCCTCTCTTCCTAATCCACTTCCCTCCCCCCCTCCCCTGCTCTCTCACTCCACCCATGTCACCCATGTCACCCTGACCCAACCCGCCCTCCCCCTCATACTCCTGCTATGTGCCCTACTTTAGGAGAGTTACAGAGAAGCAACAGATTCTGTCTTTCCTCTCTCTATTACAAAGAGAGGGAGAGAGAGAGAGAGAGAGAGAGAGAGAGAGAGAGAGAGAGAGAGAGAGAGAGAGAGAGAGAGAGAGAGAGAGAGAGAGAGCGTGAGAGGCTGAAAGAGAGATTGAAAGAAAAAGAAAGAAAGAACAAACAAAAGAAAAAAGGAAGAAAGAAAGAGAAAAAGACAGAAAGAAAGAAAAAGAGTGCTTGACTAACTCTACAGACCTTTTATCTACATGTGATCACAAGCAACGGGAGACAAGAAGACAGGGCTCTCAGACACCTTGTTCTGTCTCTAGGGAAAGGAGAAAAGAAGACTGAGTACTCTCAGACACCTTGTCCTGTCTCTAGGGAAAGGAGAAAAGAAGACAGAGGGCTCTCAGACACCTTGTCCTGTCTCTAGGGAAAGGAGACAAAAAAGACTGAGGGCTCTCAGACACCTTGTCCTGTCTCTAGGGAAAGGAGACAAAGAAGACTGAGGGCTCTCAGACACCTTGTCCTGTCTCTAGGGAAAGGAGACAAGAAGACGGAGGGCTCTCAGACACCTTGTCCTGTCTCTAGGGAAAGGAGACAAAGAAGACTGAGGGCTCTCAGACACCTTGTCCTGTCTCTAGGGAAAGGAGACAAGAAGACAGGGCTCTCAGACACCTTGTCCTGTCTCTAGGGAAAGGAGACAAGAAGACTGAGGGCTCTCAGACACCTTGTCCTGTCTCTAGGGAAAGGAGACAAAGAAGACTGAGGGCTCTCAGACACCTTGTCCTGTCTCTAGGGAAAGGAGACAAGAAGACAGGGCTCTCAGACACCTTGTCCTGTCTCTAGGGAAAGGAGACAAGAAGACTGAGGGCTCTCAGACACCTTGTCCTGTCTCTAGGGAAAGGAGACAAGAAGACAGGGCTCTCAGACACCTTGTCCTGTCTCTAGGGAAAGGAGACAAAGAAGACTGAGGGCTCTCAGACACCTTGTCCTGTCTCTAGGGAAAGGAGACAAAGAAGACTGAGGGCTCTCAGACACCTTGTCCTGTCTCTAGGGAAAGGAGACAAGAAGACGGAGGGCTCTCAGACACCTTGCCCTGTCTCTAGGGAAAGGAGACAAGAAGACTGAGGGCTCTCAGACACCTTGTCCTGTCTCTAGGGAAAGGAGACAAAGAAGACTGAGGGCTCTCAGACACCTTGTTCTGTCTCTAGGGAAAGGAGACAAGAAGACTGAGGGCTCTCAGACACCTTGTCCTGTCTCTAGGGAAAGGAGACAAGAAGACTGAGGGCTCTCAGACATCTTGTCCTGTCTCTAGGGAAAGGAGACAAGAAGACTGAGGGCTCTTAGACACCTTGTCCTGTCTCTAGGGAAAGGAGACAAAGAAGACTGAGGGCTCTCAGACACCTTGTCCTGTCTCTAGGGAAAGGAGACAAAGAAGACTGAGGGCTCTCAGACACCTTGTCCTGTCTCTAGGGAAAGGAGACAAGAAGACAGGGCTCTCAGACACCTTGTCCTGTCTCTAGGGAAAGGAGACAAGAAGACTGAGGGCTCTCAGACACCTTGTCCTGTCTCTAGGGAAAGGAGACAAAGAAGACTGAGGGCTCTCAGACACCTTGTCCTGTCTCTAGGGAAAGGAGACAAGAAGACAGGGCTCTCAGACACCTTGTCCTGTCTCTAGGGAAAGGAGACAAGAAGACAGGGCTCTCAGACACCTTGTCCTGTCTCTAGGGAAAGGAGACAAAGAAGACTGAGGGCTCTCAGACACCTTGTCCTGTCTCTAGGGAAAGGAGACAAAGAAGAAAGCCATCGAGGAGAATTGTGACCCAACCCCATGGTGAGGGTGCAGACTCTTT
Organism: Salvelinus fontinalis; assembly: GCF_029448725.1. Lineage (NCBI taxonomy): Eukaryota > Metazoa > Chordata > Actinopteri > Salmoniformes > Salmonidae > Salvelinus > Salvelinus fontinalis. The sequence goes on from NC_074691.1 coordinate 19,490,047, forward strand.
TGTGACACCTCTGTGACACCGTCCCATCTCCTGTCCTCTCCTGCAGTCCATCCATATGATTTACAGCTCAGTGAAACTCGGATAACATAAATTCTCGCCACCTGACGATGGCCCTGGACAAGCTCTTTGATTTATGCTTGACGCTCCCACGTTCCACAGCGCTCTGCATGACTGATATTCCGGATATTCCCAGAGTCCTTGGTCAGAGACCCACTGGGCGCCGAGGGAGACCGGCTAAGCCCTCGTTGCTAATAGGGAAAGGGACTCAGATACCTGCTGTGTGGGGGTTAAATGTCACACACACACAGTGACACATACACAGATACAGGCACACAGGCAAAGATGGATACACAGATGGAACGATAGACAAATTACACTTAATATGGCTTTGGGGAGTTTGTAGCCTGTGGTAGGGTCTGTGACTCTGATCTGGTCCCCAGCCAATGGGAGAAGGCCTTGGAGCCTGGGGCTCGTCTAGAGGCCAGAGCAGGGCTGAGGAGGCCACAGTGGGGCCAGGAGAGGAGTTATAGCCTAGTACAGAAATATAATGTCACCCATGTATAGCAGGCCAGGAAGTATAGAAGGCTTGTCCTCTCCACTGTCCTCTCCTCTGTTCCTTGACATTTTTGCTTCTCATCTTGCTACATTGCTCACTGTCTCAGAGTCATAGGGAACCCCCCCAAATACCTATCGTCTGTCCCCTCACAGACACACACACACACACACTTCTCGTCCTGCCACCTCTAACACCCCCTCCTTGCTCCCCCGTCGCTAAACAGCTGTCTGAGACGCGGCAGTATGAGAGTGGAGTGCTACATCACTGTCATCCCTCCATCACCTGCATTCCTTACTTTCCTTCCCCTTCTCCCCTTCTCCCCCTCTCCCCCTCTCCCTCTATCCATCACCATTTTCAGATGCAGGGCCTGACAAGGGCACATCCAGCTCTGAGCTCATACATCACCTTTATGGGGGAGAGCTAAACCAGGGAGGGGGTTGTGGGGGGACGAGGTGGCTGGTGCCAGTGTCCCAAACTCCTTCAGAACTTGGGATGGAGCCAAGTCTTTGTTTTTTGTTTTACTCCAGGCTTCCTTTGTGACTTTCCTTCACTCCTGCTGTCTTTATTTAGCATTTTGCTGAATAGTATTTCCTTGTTTTCTTGGGTAGAGTAAGGTTCTCACTAGTCCCTGTTTTCTCCCTTCACTGTCTCAAGTACATTTTTCTTGACGATTTTGTCTCTTCTTCATTCCTTTGTTACTTTCTACTATCTTTCTACAACCTTTCCTTTTTTAAATAAAAAACAACAAAAGCTTTTCCTTTCTGCATCCATTTTTCCTTGACCTGTCCCTCTATCCTTGTCGCTCACCCTCTTCTTCACCTCTACCCCTGAAACTCTATTCTTGGCGTTTTGTTTACCAGCTCTTTTTTTCAACTCCCTTCCTCCCTCTTTCTCAATTCCCTTCTCCCTTCGGCCCATCTATCACTCACTCACTTCTTCTCTCATTCAGCGCTCTCTCTCTCTCTCTCTCTGTCTCTCTCTCCTTCAGCGGTCTCTCTATCTCTCTCTCTCCTTCAGCGGTCTCTCTCTCTCTCTCCTTCAGCGGTCTCTCTCTCTCTCTCTCTCTCCCTCTCGCTCTCTCTCTCTCTCTCTCTGTCTCTCTCTCCTTCAGCGGTCTCTCTATCTCTCTCTCTCCTTCAGCGGTCTCTCTCTCTCTCTCTCTCCCTCTCGCTCTCTCTCTCTCTCTCTCTCTCTCAGCGGTCTCTCTCTCTCTCTCCTTCAGCAGTCTCTCTCTCTCTCTTTCAGCTGTCTCTTTCTCTCTGTCTCTCTCTCTCTGTCTCTCTCTCTCTCTCTCTCTCTCTCTCTCTCTCTCGCTCTGTTCTCCTCTGGCTCACCTCTCATTAAGCCTCAATGTCCACTCCGTTTCTGCCACTTTCTCTTTCTTCCATCTCATTCTCATGCTTTTACACTCCTGTTATATTCCTTCCTCTTCCTACTCTCTCTCTCTCTCTCTCTCTTTCCCCCTGTATTTTTCTGTCCCTGTCCGTCTCTCCCTCCTCTCTCCCTGCCAGGAGACCAGTCTACAAGACCCCAAACCAGCAGCTGTAATGGCAGCACCAGATGCAGTACTGCTTTAAGTATCCCTACTGCCCAGTCACACTAACTAACACCACTGCCCAGTCACACTAACTAACACCACTGCCCAGTCAAACTAACTAACACCACTGCCCAGTCACACTAACTAACACCACTGCCCAGTCACACAAACTAACACCACTGCCCAGTCACACTAACTAACACCACTGTCCAGTCACACTAACTAACACCACTGCCCAGTCACACTAACTTACACCACTGCCCAGTCACACTAACTAACACCACTGCCCAGTCACACTAACTAACACCACTGCCCAGTCACACACACTAACACCACTGCCCAGTCACACTAACTAACACCACTGTCCAGTCACACTAACTAACACCACTGCCCAGTCACACTAACTAACACCACTGTCCAGTCACACTAACTAACACCACTGTCCAGTCACACTAACTAACACCACTGCCCAGTCACACTAACTAACACCACTGCCCAGTCACACTAACTAACACCACTGCCCAGTCACACACACTAACACCACTGCCCAGTCACACTAACTAACACCACTGTCCAGTCACACTAACTAACACCACTGCCCAGTCACACTAACTAACACCACTGTCCAGTCACACTAACTAACACCACTGTCCAGTCACACTAACTAACACCACTGCCCAGTCACACTAACTAACACCACTGCCCAGTCACACTAACTAACACCACTTCCCAGTCACACACACTAACACCACTGCCCAGTCACACTAACTAACACCACTGCCCAGTCACATACACTAACACCACTGCCCAGTCACACTAACTAACACCACTGTCCAGTCACACTAACTAACACCACTGTCCAGTCACACTAACTAACACCACTGCCCAGTCACACTAACTAACACCACTTCCCAGTCACACACACTAACACCACTGCCCAGTCACACTAACTAACACCACTGCCCAGTCACATACACTAACACAACTGGTCAGTCACACTAACTAACACCACTGGTCAGTCACACTGTCACGTTCCTGACCTGTTTTCTGTTATTTTTGTATGTGTTTAGTTGGTCAGGGCGTGAGTTGGGGTGGGCATTCTATGTTTTGTGTTTCTATGTTTAGGTCATTGGTAATTAGCCTTATATGGTTCTCAATCAGGGACAGGTGTTTGACGTTTCCTCTGATTGAGAACCATATAAAGGTAGGCTGTTCACACTGTTTGTTTGTGGGTGGTTGTCTTCCGTGTTTGTGTCTGTGCACCACACGGGACTGTTTCGTTTGTTCGTTCGTTTGTGTAGTCTGTACCTGTTCATGCGTTCTTCGTGTTTATGTAAGTTCTCTCGTTCAGGTCTGTCTACATCGTTTATTTGTTTTTTGTAGTTTGTTGAAGTATTTTCGTGTTTTGTCATTACTTTAATAAATTCATTATGTCATATCACAACGCTGCGCTTTGGTCCAATCCCGACTCCTCCTCTTCGGACGAAGAGGAGGAGGACAACCGTTACACACACACACACACACACACTAACACCACTGGTCAGTCACACACACTAACACCACTGGTCAGTCACACACACTAACACGGTAGAGATACTCTTAACGATCGGCTATGAAAAGCCAACTGACATTTACTCCTGATTATTATTTGACCATGCTGGTCATTTATGAACATTTGAACATCTTGGCCATGTTCTGTTATAATCTCCACCCGGCACAGCCAGAAGAGGACTGGCCACCCCTCATAGCCTGGTTCCTCTCTAGGTTTCTTCCTAGGTTTTGGCCTTTCTAGGGAGTTTTTCCTAGCCGCTGTGCTTCTACACCTGCATTGCTTGCTGTTTGGGGTTTTAGGCTGGGTTTCTGTACAGCACTTCGAGATATTAGCTGATGTACGAACGACTATATAAAATAAACTTGATTTGATTTGATTGAACACCACTGGCCAGTCACACACACTAACACCACTGGCCAGTCACATACACTAACACCACTGGCCAGTCACATACACTAACACCACTGGTCAGTCACACACACTAACACCACTGGTCAGTCACACACACTAACACCACTGCCCAGTCACACTAACTAACACCACTGGCCAGTCACACACAGTAACACCACTGGCCAGTCACACACACTAACACCACTGGCCAGTCACACACACTAACACCACTGGCCAGTCACACACACTAACATCACTGGCCAGTCACACACACTAACACCACTGGCCAGTCACATATACTAACACCACTGGCCAGTCACATACACTAACACCACTGGCCAGTCACACACACTAACACCAATGGCCAGTCACACACACCAATACCATAACAATAACATTGTCCAAATCAATAATGACCCCAATGAACTACATGAACACATAGATGTACACATAGCACAAGATAATCAGGTATCAATATACTGTGTATCTCTATCTGTGATATAAGTATAATCGCATGGACATTTTCTCTGATGTCTTCACATACATACCTGGTTAAAAACCTGTTCCCTTTCCATCTCTCCCTCCACACATTTCACTCCATGATGTTCTTAGATCACAGCGTGGTCTTATTCTGAGTGAACATCTCCTCCATTGTTTCCACTCTGTCCTTTTCCAGTGATACAAACCCACTACCTCACAAAGACCAAACTGGCTGTAGTGAAGGGCTACAATAATTGTTTTTAATAGACCCTCCACTTCTAATGACAAGGGTGCAGTGATGTGTTTTGGGGAGACGAGAGCGCGGGCTTTGTGCCTGGGTAATTTTCTTTCTCAGTGTAAGTGGTCAAGGTCCAGGCTTTTAAATGCAGGTGAGTAATATGGTGTTCAGCTCGTATTGTTTCAGTCGATAGACGGTTGTTGATGCTCCAACATCACAATCCCTGTCCGTTTGGAGTGCAGAACACTCCTGGGTACTTGAGGAACAATGGAACATACTTCAGAGACGCTGCATATGAAGGATGTTATGAGTGTACTTGGACAAAAGGACAGCGTTACACAAGACATGTGTTTCAGGATGAGAGAAATGAGGTGTGCTGAACCTTGACATTCACTGATAATTAAAACTCATTGACAGGGAGAGAGACAGATACACTTGTGATGTTTACAGCTCCACACACGTCATGAAAGGAACTGTGGCTGCCATTTTGAGATAAAGAGTCGGTTTGGAATTATGGACAAAACTATAATTAGTATAATCATTAGGGGTGATTTTGAGGTGAAAGAGTGCAACATTGGGGCGCGGACCCATGTTGAGTTAGCCTTTTGTTGTAGCGAAGAGCTTCAGATGTGACTATTGGCCAGGAGCTATGCCAAGGCACACAGGTGTCATTTGGGATCTGGTCCCATGCCACAGAGATGAGGCCTAAAAGCCTGGGGCTCGCCTGGAGGCATCCCCCTGTCAAGAGGTCCTCCTCTGTCCACAGCACTTAGAGAGGGGGGGGGGGGTATGGACATAATGGGTGGGATGAAGATTAGAGAGGGATGGGGAAGGAGATAGCATTTATTAGAGTGACTGTGTGTGTGGTAGGGAGATAGAAAAAGAGAGAGAGAGAGAAAGAAAAAGAGGCAGGCTTTGTGGTTGTGGGAGTTCACCTCTGTCACAATTACTATCTGATTTTCATTATGAATTATTATGAGGGGGAAAAACCGTGAGGGTAAAAGAGAGAGAATATTTTCTCTTCCCTTCATTTCAAGGTTCACCCCAATTTGTTGGCCATTTAATGATATGTTAATGGTTCTCCGGTCTCTCCCGTTCCATCAAAGGTGTATATTTATACTGAGAGAAGGAGAAAAACACAGCAGAAAGAACAAAATGCCTTTGGTTAGGTCAGAGTGTCTTCTAATGGCCCAATTTACTAACAACAGAGCCTTGAACCAGGGAGGCAGGCAAACACACAGCACAGCAAGACAGCCTTCATCCCAGTGTGATAGAGATAGGGGTAGAGGGGAAGGGAGGCAGAGAGAAATAGGGAGGAATAGAGAAAAAAGAGAAAGAATGTTGGGAGGAGAGAGAGAGAGAGAAAGACAGAGACACAAAGAGAGATAAACTGTGAGGGAAAGAGAGAGAAAGAGAGGGAGAGAAAAGAGAGAGAAAGAGAACTGCAATCAAACAACACAAACAGAGTGTCTGTGTGACTGCTCAACCTTGCCAAAGAAAATAGGTTACCTCTGTTCCTCGACGCGCCCAGGGGACTAAGAACTAACTGGCAGGACAAGTGCCCCCGCTCCATCCTGTAAACATTTAACCGCAAAACAACAGCCCTGCAACCGCTAAACACTACAGACAACACTCTACTCTACTCCACTCCTACTCTGTTAAACACTACAGACAACACTCTACTCCCCTCTTACTCTGCTAAACACTACAGACAACACTCTACTCTACTCCACTCCTACTCTGTTAAACACTACAGACAACACTCTACTCCCCTCTTACTCTGCTAAACACTACAGACAACACTCTACTCTACTCCCCTCCTACTCTGTTAAACACTACAGACAACACTCTACTCCACTCCTACTCTGGTAAACACTACAGACAACACTCTACTCCCCTCCTACTCTGCTAAACACTACAGACAACACTCTACTCTAATCCCCTACTCTGTTAAACATTACAGACAACACTCTATGCCCCTCCTACTCTGTTAAACACAACAGACAAAACTTTACTCTACTCCCCTCCCACACTGTTAAAAACTACAGACAACAGTCTACTCTACTCCCTTGCTACTCTGTTAAACACCACAGACAACATTCTACTTCCCTCCAACTCCATTAAACATTACAGACAACACTCTACTCCCCTCCTACTCTGTTAAACACTTCAAACGACATTCTACTCTACTCCCCTCCTACTCTGATAAACACTGCAGACAACACTCTACTCCGCTCCAACTCTGTTAAACACTACAGACAACATTCTCCTCCCCTCCTACTCTGCTAAACACTACAGACAACACTCTACTCTACTCCACTCCTACTCTGTTAAACACTACAGACAACACTCTACTCCCCTCCTACTCTGCTAAACACTACGGACAACACTCTACTCTACTCCACTCCTACTCTGATAAACACTACAGACAACACTCTCCAAATCTCTCCCCCCCCCCCTACTCTGTTAAACACTACAGACAAAAATCTACTCTTCTCTACTCCCACTAAGTCAAACACTGCAGACAACACTCAATACTCCCCTACTCTGTTAAACATTACAGACAACACTCTATGCCCCTCCTACTCTTTTAAACACAACAGACAAAACTTTACTCTACTCCCCTCCCACACTGTTAAAAACTACAGACAACAGTCTACTCTACTCCCTTGCTACTCTGTTAAACACCACAGACAACATTCTACTTCCCTCCAACTCCATTAAACATTACAGACAACACTCTACTCCCCTCCTACTCTGTTAAACACTTCAAACGACACTCTACTCCGCTCAAACTCTGTTAAACACTACAGACAACATTCTACTCCCCTCCGACTCTGTTAAACACTACAGACAACACTCTACTCCCCTCCTACTCCGTTAAACACTACGGACAACACTCTACTCTACTATCCTCCTACTCTGTTAAACACTACAGGCATCAATCTACTCTACTCCCCTCCTACTCTGTTAAACACTACAGACAACACTCTAGTCTACACATACTCTGTTAAACACTACAGACAACACTCTACTCTACTTTCCTCCTGCTCTGTTAAACACTACAGACAACACTCTACTTTACTCCCCTTCTACTCTGTTAAACACTACAGACAACACTCTACTTTACTCCCCTCCTACTCTGTTAAACACTACAGGCAACACTCTACTCCCCTTCTACTCTGTTAAACACTACAGACAACACTCTACTCTATTCCCCTCCTACTCTGTTAAACACTACAGACAACACTCTACTCCCCTCCTACTCTGTTAAACACTACAGACAACACTCTACTCCCCTTCTACTCTGTTAAACACTGAAGACAACACTCTCCTCTCCTGTTACTCTGTGAAACACTACAGACAACACTCTACTCTACTCCCCTCCTACTCTGTTAAACACCACAGACAACACTCCACTCTACTCCCCTTCTACTCTGTTAAACACTGAAGACAACACTCTCCTCTCCTGTTACTCTGTGAAACACTACAGGCATCAATCTACTCTACTCCCCTCCTACTCTGTGAAACACTACAGGCATCAATCTACTCTACTCCCCTCCTACTCTGTTAAACACTACAGACAACACTCTACTCTACTTTCCTCCTGCTCTGTTAAACACTACAGGCATCACTCTACTCTACTCCCCTCCTACTCTGTTAAACACTACAGACATCACTCTACTCTACTCCCCTCCTACTCTGTTAAACACTACAGGCAACACTCTACTCCCCTTCTACTCTGTTAAACACTACAGACAACACTCTACTCTATTCCCCTCCTACTCTGTTAAACACTGAAGACAACACTCTCCTCTCCTGTTACTCTGTGAAACACTACAGGCATCAATCTACTCTACTCCCCTCCTACTCTGTGAAACACTACAGGCATCAATCTACTCTACTCCCCTCCTACTCTGTTAAACACTGAAGACAACACTCTCCTCTCCTGTTACTCTGTGAAACACTACAGACAACACTCTACTCTACTCCCCTCCTACTCTGTTAAACACCACAGACAACACTCCACTCTACTCCCCTTCTACTCTGTTAAACACCATAGACAACACTCTACTTTACTCTCCACCATCTCTGTTAAACATTACAGACAGCACTCTACTCCCCTGCTACTCTGTTAAAAACTACAGACAACACTCTACTCTATTCCCCTCCTACTCTGTTAAACACTACAGATGACACTATACTCTACTCCCCTCCTACTCTGTTAAACACTACAGACAACACTCTACTCCCCTTCTACTCTGTTAACTTTTTAGGGATAGGGGGCAGCATTTTCACTTTGGATGAATAGCGTGCCCAAATTGAACTGCCTCCTACTCTGTCCCAGATGCTAATATATGCATATTATTATTACTATTGGATAGAAAACACTCTGAAGTTTCTAAAATTGTGTGAATTATGTATGTGAGTATAACAGAACTCATATGGCAGGCAAACTTCCAAACAGGAAGTGGAAATTCTGAGGCTGGTGTTTTTTCTACTCATCGCCTATTCAAATCCCAGGAAGATATGGATTTGTTTGCACTTCCTACGCCTTCCACTAGATGTCAACAGCCGGTAGAACGTTGAATGAAGTTTATACTGTGGGGTGGGACCGGATGGGAGGTGGTTTCAGTCAGTGGTCTGGCAGATTGCCAGTTCCTGGTCACACGCATTCCTCATGATATCGCCTTACGTTCAATAACTTTTACAGACACAAAGGAATGCTCCGGTTGGAACGTTATTGGATATATATGATAACAACATCCTGAAGATTGATTATCTACTTAGTTTGACAAGTTTATTCGACCTGTGATATAACTTTTTGATGTTTTCGTCCGACAATATGCGTCACTTGCACGAGCGTTTGGACATGTGTACTAAACGCGCTAGCAAAAGTAGCTATTTGGACATAAATAATTTACATTATCGAACAAAACAACAATTTATTGTCGAACTAGGATTCCTGGGAATGCATTCTGATGAAGATAATCAAAGGTAAGGGAATATTTTTGATGTAATTTCATATTTCTGTTGACTCCAACATGGTGGAGAAATGTTATTTATATCTGAGCACCGTCTCAGATTATTGCATGGTGTGCTTTTTCCGTAAAGTTTTTTTGAAATCTGACACAGCGGTTGCATTAAGAACAAGTGTATCTTTAATTAAATGTCAAATATGTATCTTTCATCAAAGTGTATGATGAGTATTTCTGTTATTTGACGTGGCTCTGCAATTTCTCCGGATATTTTGGAGGCATTTCTGAAAATGGCGCCAATGTAAACTAAGATTTTTGGATATAAATATGCACATTATCGAACAAAAAATACATGTATTGTGTAACATGATGTCCTATGAGTGTCATCTGATGAAGATCATCAAAGGTTAGTGATTCATTTTATCTCTATTTCTGTTTTTGTGACTGAATTTTTCTTTGAGTTGGTCGTGACCTAACATAATCGTTTGCGGTGCTTTTGCTGAAAAGCCTATTTGAAATCGGACACTTTGGTGAGATTAACAGCAAGATTACCTTTAAAATGTTGGCTGTTGTCATATCGATCCCGTTACCGGAATTGCAGCCATATTAAGTTAATGTTTATCTTTATTTTGCTGTACTGGACTTGTTAATGTGTGAAAGTTACATATTTCAAAAAAATATTTTTGAATTTCCCGGGCTGCCTTTTCAGCGGAATGTTGTGGGGGGGTTCCGCTAGCGGAACGTGTGTCATAGAAAGGTTTTAAACACCGCAGAAAACACTCTACTCTACTCTCTTCCTACTATGTTAAACACTACAGATAACACTACTCTACTCCCCTTCTACTCTGTTAACTTCTTATGGCTGGGATCCCGTTAACGGGATCGATATGACAACAGCCAGTGAAAGTGCAGGGCGCCAAATTCAAACAACAGAAATCTCATAATTAAAATTCCTCCAACATACAACTATTTTACACCATTTTAAAGATAAACTTTTTTTTTTTTTTTTTTTTTTTTTATCCCCTTTTCTCCCCAATTTTCGTGGTATCCAATCGCTAGTAATTACTATCTTGTCTCATCGCTACAACTCCCGTACGGGCTCGGGAGAGACGAAGGTCGAAAGCCACGCGTCCTCCGAAGCACAACCCAACCTAGCCGCACTGCTTCTTTAACACAGCGCGCCTCCAACCCGGAAGCCAGCCGCACCAATGTGTCGGAGGAAACACGCGACAGAGCCTGGGGGCGAACCCAGAGACTCTGGTGGCGCAGTTAGTTGTACCTGTCCCCCTTGGTTAGCGCGCACTGCGCCCGGCCCGCCACAGGAGTCGCTGGAGCGCGATGAGACAAGGATATCCCTACCGGCCAAACCCACCCTAACCCGGACGACGCTAGCCCAATTGTGCGTCGCCCCACGGACCTCCCGGTCACGGCCGGCTGCGACAGAGCCTGGACGCGAACCCAGAGACTCTGGTGGCGCAGTTAGCACTGCGATGCAGTGCCCTAGACCACTGCGCCACCCGGGAGGCAAAGATAAACTTGTTGTTAATCCCACCACAGTGTCCGATTTCAAAAAGGCTTTATGACAAAAGCACACCAAACGATTATGTTAGGTCAGTACCTAGTCACAGAAAAACACAGACATTTTTCCAGCCAAAGAGAGGAGTCACAAAAACCAGAAAAAGAGATTAAATGAATCACTAACCTTTGATGATCTTCATCAAATGACACTCATAGGACTTCATGTTACACAATACATGTATGTTTTGTTCGATAAAGTTCATATTTATATCCAAAAATCTCAGTTTACATTGGCGCGTTATGTTCAGTAGTTCCAAAACATCCTGTGATTTTGCAGAAAGCCACATCAATTTACAGAAATACTCATAATAAACATTGATAAAAGATACAAGTGTTATGCATGGGATTTTAGATCCACTTCTCCTTAATGCAACCGCTGTGTCAGATTTAAAAAAAAGCTTTACCGAAAAAGCACACTATGCAATAATCTGAGTACAGCGCTCAGACAACAAAACAAGCCATACAGATATCCGCCATGTTGTGGAGTCAACAGAAGTCAGAAATAGCATTATAAATATTCACTTACCTTTGATGATCTTCATCAGAATGCAATCCCAGGAATCCCAGTTCCAAAATAAATGTTTGAAACGTTCGATAAAGTTCATAATTTATGTCCAAATACCTCCCTTTTGTTCGCGCGTTTAGTACACAATCCAATCTCACGAGGCGCGGGCAAGTCCAGGCGAAAGTTCAGACGAAAAGTCATATTACAGTTCGTAGAAACATGTCAAACAAAGTATAGAATCAATCTTTAGGATGTTTTTATCATAAATCTTCAACAACACTCTACTCCTCTACTCTGTTAAACACTACAGACAACACTCTTATCCCCTCCTACTCTGTTAAACACTGCAGACAACAGTCTACTCCCCTCGCCTTCTATTCTGTTAAACACTACAGACAACACTGTACTCTACTTCCCTCCTACTCTGTTAAACATTACAGACAACATTCTACTCCACTCCTACTCTGTCAAACACTACAGAACACACTCTACTCTACTCCCCTCCAACTCTGTTAAACACTACAGACAACAATCTACTTCCCTTCAACTCTGTTAAACACTACAGACAAAACTCTACTATACACCCTCATTTTCTGTTAAATACTACAGTCAACACTCTACTCTACTCCCCTTCAACTCTGTTAAACACTACAGACAACACTATTATCCCTCCTACATTGTTAAACACTGCAGACAACACTCTACTCCCCTCCTACCCTGTTAAACACAACAGACAACACTCTCTTCCCCTCGTACTCTGTTAAACACTGCAGATGACACAATTCTCTACTCCCCTTCTATTCTGTTAAACACTATAGACAACACTGTACTCCACTTCCCTCCTACTCTGTTAAACATTACAGACAACATTCTACTCCACTCCTACTCTGTCAAACACTACAGAACACACTCTACTCTACTCCCCTCCTACTCTATTAAACACAACAGACAACACTCTATTCCCCTCCTACTCTGTTAAACATTACAGACAACACTCTACTCTACTCCCTTGCTACTCTGTTAAACACTACAGACAAGACAAGACTCTACTCCCCTCCTACTCTGTTAAACACTACAGACAATGCTATAATCCCCTCCTACTCTGTTAAACACTGCAGACAACACTCTACTTCCTGCCTACTTTGTTAAGCACTACAGAAAACACTCTACTCCCCTCCTACTCTGTTAATCACCACAGACAACAATCTACTTCCCTCCTACATTATTAAACACTGCAGACAACACTCTACTCCCCTACTACTCTGTTAATCACTAAAGACAACACTCTACTCTCCTTCTCTTCTGTTAAAAACTGCAGACGACACTCTACTCTACTCCCCTCCTACTCTGTTAAACACTACAGACACCACTCTACTCCCCTCCTACTCTGTTAAACACTACAGACAATGCTGTAATCCCCTCCTACTCTGTTAAACAATGCAGACAACACTCTACTCCCCTCCTACTCTGTTAATCACCACAGACAACACTCTACTCCCTTCCTACATTATTAAACACTGCAGACAACACTCTACTTCCCTCCTACTCCGGTAAACACTACAGATAACACTCTACTCTACTCCCCTTCTACTCTGTTAAACACTGCCGAAAACACTCTACTCTCTTCCTACTATGTTAAACACTACAGATAACACTCTACTCTACTCCCCTTCTACACTGTCAAACACTACAGACAACATTCTACTCCCCTCCAACTCCGTTAAACACTGCAGACAACACTCTACTCCCCTCGTACTCTGTTAAATACTACAGACGACACTCTACTCCCCTCTGCTCTGTTAAAAACTACAGACAACACTCTACTTCCCTCCTACTCCGATAAACACTGCAGAAAACACTCTACTCTACTCTCTTCCTACTATGTTAAACACTACAGATAACACTCTACTCTACTCCCCTTCTACACTGTCAAACACTACAGACAACAGTCTACTCCCCTCCAACTTCGTTAAACACTACAGACAACACTCTACTCCCCTCTACTCTGTTAAAAACTACAGACAACACTCTACTCCCCTCCTACTCTGTTAACACTACAGACAACAATCTACTCACCTCCTACTTTGTTAAACACTACAGATAACATTCTACTCCCCTCCGACTCTGTTCAACACTGCAGACAACAATCTACTCTCCTTCTCTTCTGTTAAACACTGCAGACGACACTCTACTCTACTCCCCTCCTACTCTGTTAAACACTACAGACAACACTCTACTCCCCTCCTACTCTGTTAAATACTGCAGACGACACTCTACTCTACTCTCGTCCTACTATGTTAAACACTACAAACAACACTCTACTCTACACCCTTCCTACCCTGTTAAACTCTGCCAGCAGCATACCACCCTGCATACCCCTACTGGCTTGCTTCTGAAGCTAAGCAGGGTTTGTCCTGGTCAGTCCCTGGATGGGAGACCAGATGCTGCTGGAAGTGGTGTTGGAGGGCCAGTAGGAGGCACTCTTTCCTCTGGTCTAAAAAATATCCCAATGCCCCAGGGCAGTGATTGGGGACACTGCCCTGTGTAGGGTGCCGTCTTTCGGATGGGACGTTAAACGGGTGTCCTGACTCTCTGAGGTCATTAAAGATCCCACGGCACTTATCGTAAGAGTAGGGGTGTTAACCCCGGTGTCCTGGCTAAATTCCCAATCTGGCCCTCTAACCATCATGGTCACCTAATAATCCCCAGTTTACAATTGGCTCATTCATCCCCCTCCTCTCCCCTGTAACTATTCCCCAGGTCGTTGCTGCAAATGAGAACGTGTTCTCAGTCAACTTACCTGGTAAAATAACGGTAAAATAAAAAATAAAATAAAAATAAAAAACACTACAGACACCACTATTCTCCCCTCCTACATTATTAAACACTGCAGACAACACTCTACCCCCCTCCTACCCTGTTAAACACAACAGACAACACTCTCTTCCCCTCGTACTCTGTTAAACACTGCAGATGACACAATTCTCTAGTCCCCTTCTATTCTGTTAAACACTACAGACAACACTGTACTCTACTTCCCTCCTACTCTGTCAAACACTACAGAACACACTCTACTCTACTCCCCTCCTACTCTGTTAAATACAACAGACAACACTCTATTCCCCTCCTACTCTGTTAAACATTACAGACAACAATCTACTCTACTCCCTTGCTACTCTGTTAAACACTACAGAGAAGACAAGACTCTACTCCACTCCCCTCCTACTCTATTAAACACTACAAACAACACTCTACTCCCCTCCTACTCTGTTAAATACTGCAGACGACACTCTACTCTACTCTCGTCCTACTATGTTAAACACTACAAACAACACTCTACTCTACTCCCCTTCTACTCTGTTAAACACTACAGACAACATTCTAATCTACTCCCCTCCTACTCTGTTAAAACACTACAGACACCACTCTACTCTACTCTCCTCCTACTCTGTTAAACACTACAGACAACACTCTCCTCTCCTCCAATTCTGTTAAACACTACAGACAACACTCTACTCTACTCTCCTCCTACTCTGTTAAACACGACAGACAACACTGTACTCCCATCTACTCTGTTAAACAATACAAACAACACTCTACTCCCATCTAACTCTTTTAAACACTACAGACAACATTCTACTCACCTCCTACTATGTTAAACACTACAGACGACACTCTACCTCTTCCTACTCTGTTAAAAACGACAGGCAACACTACTCTACTCCCCTCCTACTCTGTTAAACACTACAGACAACACTCTACTCTATTCCTCTCCTACTCTGTTAAACAATGCAGACCACACTCTACTTTACTCCCCTCCTACTCTGTTAAACACTACAGACAACACTCTACTCCCCTCCTACTCTGTTAACACTACAGACAACACTCTACTCACCTCATACGTTGTTAAACACTAAAGATAACATTCAACTCCCCTCCGACTCTGTTAAACACTACAGACAACACTCTACTCCCCTCCTACTCTGTTAAACACTACAGACAACACTCTACTCCCCTCCTACTCTGTTAAACACTGCAGACGACACTCTACTCTACTCCCATCTACTATGTTAAAACCAACAGGCAACACTCTACTCCCCTCCTACTCTGTTAAACACTGCAGACGACACTCTACTCTACTCTCTTCCTACTATGTTAAACACTACAAACAACACTCTACTCTACTCCCCTTCTACTCTGTTAAACAATACAGACAACATTCTAATCTACTCCCCTCCTACTCTGTAAAACACTACAGACAACACTCTACTTCCCTCCAATTCTGTTAAACACTACAGACAACACTCTACTCTACTCCCCTCATACTATGTTAAACACTACAGACGACACTCTACCTCTTCCTGTTAAAAACGACAGGCAACACTACTCTACTCCCCTCCTACTCTGTTAAACACTACAGACAACACTCTACTCTATTCCTCTCCTACTCTGTTAAACAATGCAGACCACACTCTACTTTACTCCCCTCCTACTCTGTTAAACAATACAGACAACACTCTACTCTACTCCCCGCCTACTCTGTTAATCACTAAAGACAACACTCTACTCCCTTCCTACATTATTAAACACTGCAGAAAACACTCTACTCTACTCTCTTCCTACTATGTTAAACACTACAGACAACACTCTACTCTACTCACCTCCTACTTTGTTAAACACTAAAGATAACATTCTACTCCCCTCCGACTCTGTTAAACACTACAGACAACACTCTACTCTACTCTCTTCCTACTATGTTAAACACACAAACAACACTCTACTCTACTCTACTCTCCTTCTACTCTGTTAAACACGACAGGCAACACTCTACTCTACTCTCTTCCTACTATGTTAAACACTACAAACAACACTCTACTCTACTCTCCTTCTACTCTGTTAAACACTACAGACAACATTCTACTCTACTCCCCTCCTACTCTGTTAAACACTACAGACAACATTCTACTCCCCTCCAACTCTGTTAAACACTACAGACAACACTCTACTCCCCTCCAATTCTGTTAAACACTACAGACAACTCTCTACTCTACTCCCCTCCTACTCTGTTAAACACGACAGACAACACTCTAGTCTACTCTCCTTCTACTATGTTAAACACTACAGACAACACTCTCCTCTCCTCCTAATCTGTTAAACACAACAGACAACACTCTACTCTACTCCCATCTACTCTGTTAAACACTAAAGACAAAACTCTACTCCCATCTTACTCTTTTAAACACTACAGACAACATTCTACTCCCCTCCTACTATGTTAATTACTACAGACGACACTCTACCTCTTCCTACTCTGTTAAAAACTACAGGCAACACTACTCTACTCCCCTCCTACTCTGTTAAACACTACAGACAACACTCTACTCTATTCCTCTCCTACTCTGTTAAACACTACAGACAACACTCTACTCCCATCCTACTATGTTAAACACTACAGACGACACTCTACCTCTTCCTACTCTGTTAAAAACTACAGACAACACTACTCTACTCCCCTCCTACTCTGTTAAACACTACAGACAACACTCTACTCTATTCCTCTCCTACTCTGTTAAACAATGCAGACCACACTCTACTTTACTCCCCTCCTACTCTGTTAAACACTACAGACAACATTCTACTCCACTCCTACTCTGTTAAACACTACAGACAACACTCTACTTTACTCACCTCCTACTCTGTTAAACACTACAGACAACACTCTACTCTACTCCCCTCCTACTCTGTTAAACACGACAGACAACACTCTAATCTACTCTCCTTCTACTCTGTTAAACACTACAGACAACACTCTCCTCTCCTCCTACTCTGTTAAACACAACAGACAACACTCTACTCTACTCCCATATACTCTGTTAAACACTACAGACAACACTCTACTCCCATCTTACTCTTTTAAACACTACAGACAACATTCTACTCCCCTCCTACTCTGTTAAACACTACAGACAACACTCTACTTTACTCAACTCCTACTCTGTTAAACACTAAAGACAACACTCTACTTTACTCACCTCCTACTCTGTTAAACACTACAGACAACACTCTACTCTACTCCCCTCCTACTCTGTTAAACACTACAGACAACACTCTACTCTACTCCCATCCTACTATGTTAAACACTACAGACAACACTCTACCTCTTCCTACTCTGTTAAAAACTACAGACAACACTACTCTACTCCCCTCCTACTCTTTTAAACACTACAGACAACACTCTACTCTATTGCTCTCCTACTCTGTTAAACACTACAGACAACACTCTACTTTACTCCTCTCCTACTCTGTTAAACACTACAGACAACACTCTACTCTATTGCTCTCCTACTCTGTTAAACACTACAGACAACACTCTACTTTACTCCCCTCCTACTCTGTTAAACACTACAGACAACACTCTACTTTACTCCCCTTCTACTCTGTTAAACACTACAGACAACACTCTACTTTACTCCCCTCCTACTCTGTTAAACACTACAGACAACACTCTACTTTACTCCCCTCCTACTCTGTTAAACACTACAGACAACACTCTACTTTACTCCCCTCCTACTCTGTTAAACACTACAGACAACACTCTACTTTCTCCCCTCCTACTCTGTTAAACACTACAGGCAACACTCTAACCCCTTCCTAGTCCCCCACATCTTTGAATATATTATCAACAACCTGCTACAGTACCTCGCATTCAAACACTTCACTGATTCAAAACACCTTCCCAATGGTCATGTTACCATACTGTGCATTTATCTGAATACAATTAAAACAATGATACTGAAAATAAATCTCTGTCACTCCTCCCTCACTTCTCCTCCTCTGAGTAACAGTAAATACAATTCCCAGAACCATCCTTCCATCTGAGCGGCACTAAAGCCCGTCTTAATCTTCTCTTCTGCAATCACGGAACAAAGAGCAGAGTGCTGGCAAAGCACCTCACTGTTTTTATAACTAATGTCGATTACATATTTGATAAACATGCATTAGCATTAGCCGCGGTCAGGATTAGCGCCTTTCATCCTCAAACTGTTCTGTTCTGTCTCACTGCTGTCTGTTTGTAGATTTTTTTTTCTGGGTCTTTTTTGTGTGTTTGTGGCCATCTGAAATCCTAAAGGACACAACTCGACATGAGCTACGATGCTGGAGCAAATATTTGAGAGGGTGATTAAAAATCGTTTGGGAAAACAGATTATTGACTGTTCTTTTTTAATCAATTTGTAAACATAAACAGAATGCTTTAAGGAGTCAAAAAGGGTAAAAAAAATAAAAATAAACGGGACACATAAACAGAGATTGTTTCTGTCTGATGTTTTGGTTGGGTTTGTGGAAAGTCCTTTGCTGATGTTAGCAACTTTTTTCTCCCTTCTGTTAGTAATGTTTACATTATTTTCAGGTGTCATGGAAACATTTTGATCCCTTGTTATGTTATCCAGTCAAATATTTGGAACACACAAAAATGTATATTTCATAAACTGTTGAGGCAACTGTAGACAAAAAAACTGCTTTGTAATTTATAGACTAAATGTCTTGCCATTTCCTAAAGCTTCTTAGTTTCTGAGTGAAAGAACTGAAAGGAAGAATGAGTTTACTCCTCAGACCCCGCCGGCAGCTCAGGAAAAGTTTCAAGTGCTTCTGTTGACCGCACACAAAGAAACTGATCTACTTAACAGCTTTAAAACCCTCTTCTACTTTCTGTTTCTCTTCATCCTCCCCCTTTCTATTTCATTATTTCTCTCTGCCTCTCTCTTCCTAAACCCCGCTTTACCCCCCACACACTCCCCATCATCCATCTCCTGAGCAACAGACCCTAAGAAGCTGCGAGGCCGCAGACGACGGGCCCAAATCATTAGTGGTCCTGATTGTGAATTAGGATCTTAAAGACCTGTCCCAGCCACCTATTAAACAGCTTACAGCACAGTAATGGAGCGTCAGACTCTCCTCCTAAACAAGCTTTTAAAAGACTAATTGTTTCTCCTGCCACCGAAGGTCATTTAATCCACAGGCTTAAGAGGCATACAGAGGAATGGTCTTTCTCTCTTTCTCTGGCTATTATAATAAGATCGTTCCCTGTATTAAAGACTCCTGGATGAATCATCCTTCTATTAATGCTAATCAAGCCTTTGTTTTAATTTCTTCCATTCTGACAGAGATACACTTTGGTTTTGTTTCTCTTTTCCCTACGGCTCTTTTTACGTTATTTGGAGTTAGAAACATGACTTCGTACTCATATTAAGCAATTTCAAGAAATAGAAAGAGAGAGAAACATGAAAAGATGAGAAAATGGAGCAATTTAGTGTATTTTATTTCAGTTTATTGAGACCATTGAAAATCTATTGTAGCCCCAGTTTACACTTGCTGCTTGCTACAAGCTCTGCTTTTGGGAACTCAGGGATTAATTCAAGGTCTGCATTGGATCTGCATTATGAAATGCATTTCATTAGTAAAAACCATATGACATCGTTCTGCTCGGAACAAATCAAGGAGTTCATGCACGTCAGTGTTAATCATCCATTATTAGAGTTGTTCATGCTGACTCGTGGATAGCAAACTGTCTCTTGTTCTGAGGAATTAGTCAGTGACCATCTCCAACTGCACGTCCACTTGTCCATGGCTTAATTGGAGAGATGACAAAACACTGCTGTGGATGGAAGTCTGCTCATTGGAAGATGATTTAAAGGCCTGAGTTGCAGGGAGGAAACAGAGAAGAAACAAGGCATTCTCTCCTTAATTGACATTAGTTTGTCTCTTAGCTTTCCTGGCTGGGCCCATTACAGTAGTACCCACCCATTATTCTTATCAACGCAGGCAGCAAAGCTTACCCAAGATTCTTCCTAATCATGTAGAGATGTGACATGGAACACAAACAAAGAAACAAAGATATGGATTTGGTTGATTGAATTAAGCGCACCCATGAGTTTCTGAACTTTTTGGGGGTCTTGGGTAGGAGCTGGGGCCATGATGAGAGTTTGACTCATTAGCCTTTTGACCTGAGGACCGGCTGAGTATGTTCTATGTGCCACTCCACCCGAGCATGTAATGGTCTCCCTTTGGGAGAAATATCAGTCAGTTACTGAGAAAACTATGTTTGATTTCTCATTCATTCATTCGACTTCTTTCTTTTACCAGGTTTCCAGAGTAGTTGCTTCTTTTGAGAGAAAAACCTGTTTAGATGACAGCAGCATGTGACATACTGCAACTCTGAACCCAACTGGACTGTAGAAATTGAGAAACGGGGCCTAGATCATTCAGTCAGAGGAGAAATAATTAACAATGATAACTTGAGAGACATATTTGACCATTTACATAAAGACAAGTACACCTCAACCACTGTATTTCTGTCACAGAGGGACTTAAACCAAATAAAGCCAGTTGAGAGATTTTCAATTGTTCAATTAGCTCTCATTAAACGTGAGTGATTGGTCGAAATGAAATCCCGGCTCTCCGGTTGGGTCTCCGGGGCTCGGGTCAAGGGCTTTGAAAGAATGTGATTGGCTGTCTCCCTCCAAGTCTTCCAATGGCTGGTCCTTATGGTGAACTCTGACCCCCAGCCTCCTCATCCTCCAAACTCCACGGCTCCATTTGCAAACAGGATCTGGTAAAGGACTGCTAAGTTGTACTTCACCAGTCCTCCAGTCCAATCACTCATTTACCTCAAGTGATTTTATCACTCTCTAGAGATAATCAGAGAGGGTAAAAAACAAAGTGGTTGGTTGTTGCATCGGGATGAACAATTAACAGGTTATGGAACCTTGTCCTGCTCTTGTTGTTATGTTATAACATGTTAATAAGGCAATAACAACACAATTTGGCCAAAAACTTGCTGTATTTAGATTATGTTGTGTAAATAAATATTGTTTGGTTAAAACTACACATTAGACTCAACGTAATGGACAGTGAATATCCCCTCCAGATGGATTTCTCCCAGTCAAGTGGCTCTAAAAGGTTTTGGGATTTGTGGAGTGAAGCGGCTCGTCGGTGTGCGGTGCATTTTGGGTCCCGCTCTCACAGTGGTTGGTCTGAGGGGAGATTTTAAGAGGGGAATTATCAGGACTGGAGAGGGTGAAAGTAAAGGCGATTTGGGTGTTTGGTGTGTGTGAGTGTGTGAGTGCATGTGTGCGTGTGTGTGTGTGTGTATGCTCGTGTGTGCATACATGCAGGCATGGGTGCGTGCGTCCCTGCATGCGTGTGTGTGCTTCAGTGGTTCCTGTGGTGACTGACGTGTAGGCTGTCAAAAACCCACCCAGCTCCAAAACACCAGGGCCTTTTGAGAAGCCTGCCTGCATCAGCTTTGGTCCAATCTGCTCTAATCCCTCCCTACTTGAACCTTAGTCCACCACAATCTGCATGCTAACAGATTAACACAATACGCAAAGATAATTCAGCCGAACCTCCCCTGGATGGACAGTGATCTCACAAATCTCTGAAAGGCCGGGAGAAGATGCCTCCCAAAACCCGGATGAAGTCCATGGATCTGGAGTCTTAGACCCTCTCAGGGCTTATATTAGCATTACCACTGGGCACTTTATATATTTATTATTCTGATTTTACAAACAGATAATGCAGCCCAGGCCCGGTCAGCTGACAGTCTGACAATCTGGAGAGATGGATGGAGGGATGGTACAATATCCAGATTGAGAGAGAGTGACAGAGTGAGAGACAGAGAGTGAGAGAGAGAGTGAGAGAGAAAGAGAGAGAGTGAGAGAGTGAAATAGAAAGAGAGAGAGTGATAGAGAGAGACAGAGAGACAGAGAGAGACAGAAACAGAGAGAGAACTCTGTAATCCATATTATATGCTTCCCTGACCCAGGGAATTATTTAAGAAGGTCTTTGTTTGTCCTTTTCAGAAACAGTGATTTGGGGATGATCGGATGGCGGACGCTTCCATTCTGTAAAGATTATGTGATTTCAATTAAGAGGCTGAAGATTGAAGATTGGTGAATTATGCCTGATGTTGGCATCAAAAGAGACAGAGAAAAAGAGAAAGGGGAAAAGGCCGAAAAGGATAGGGAGGGAGGGAAAGAGAGAGAGAATAATATAGCGAAATGTAACAAATGAGAGTTAGATAAGAGAGTGCTAAAGGGAGAAAACAGAATACAAGACAGAAGGCAACAGTAAATAGCATTAGGAAGAACATTAGAGTGAGAGAAAGAGTTCGAGAGAGAGGCAGAGAAAAACAGATACTGCACACAGAACGGGATCCCAATCTCTCGTCGGCAGGCAGGCAGTCTCTAAGGGTACCAAACTCCAAACTCCAATTGGTGCTGAAGTTGCCAAACTCCTACCATTGTGTTTTCCCAGGCGGCGCTGTAGCTGCTGAAATAGTTGGAGAGCTCGTGGTGTTCCCGCGGCGCCAGGCTGCGGCCCTTCTCTGCCGCGCTCGAGGGCCCTTGAGGCGGCCATTATCTGGACGTCCGCCTCGCCGAGGCATATGGGTAATTACTGAGCTAATAGAGTGATGGAGGGAGAGGCAGAAGCAGGAGCCTCGGCCAATTAGATGATGCATTAGTGCTCTGTCTTTTGTAAGCACCTAATGTGTGGGGAGGGTGGGGGGGGGAACGTGTCATTTTGGAAGGGTCAGGATCCTTGAGAGAATGCAAACAGTCTCGCTTTCCTGGATAGAGACACACACACACGCACATGCACGCGAACAGAAGGACACACACTCACACAAACACACTTACAGTATACGCTTTCCAAATATCCACAGATGCATCCCTCCCACCTTCCCACACACCCACATACACACACAAACACACACACTCCGATCCCCATGCTTTGTTTTGCTCTTTTCTCTAAGTGTCTAAAGAGTGTGAAGTTGTAATTATCACAGTCTCTCTCTCTCTGCTGACACACACACACACACACACACTCACACTCCCTGTGAATACAGATGAGTCCAAACAAGCGGGGGGACCCTGCCCAGTCTATTGAGGTCTGATATAAGAATCCACTCCATCAATTACATTAAAGAGGCTCGTGTTAATGACGGCCACAGCTGTAATCACACAGCACGAGCTTTTGTCGTCGCACTGAACCATTTCTACTAGGACGCCTCTTTGTTTTGAGCTGTTATCGTCCAACCCACAAAAGAGAGAAATGTAAGCTAAAGCACCGGCTAAAGCATTGGCTAAAGCATCGGCTAAAACATCGGCTAAAGCATCGGCTAAAACATCTGCTAAAGCATTGGCAGAATCTTTTGAGTTTGCTTTTTGACATTTGAGTTTTGGTTGTTGTCTTGGATATTAAAGATGTCTGTTGGATGTCTGTTGGATAGTCAATTTCAAGACTGCGCGTGCTGTAGTCAAAGACAGACCAAAAAGTGCTTTATTGTATTTCCCTTCATGTTACATCTTTTACAAAAAAAACACAGCACATTCCTGACTAGCTTCCTGACATTCTAGCCTCATGCAAACAGCAAGGGAATAAGTGATTCAATAAAACAACCTGGACTCTGAGCAGAACATTTATATGTTAATAAAATCCATGTACTCAATTTAGTATGATATATTCCGTTACGCTAGGTTTCATTACAATAGAATACAAATCATAGGATGTATAGTATGTTGCGAATTCCAATTCGCATGTTACAAATTGCAATTTGTACAATATGTTATGAATTTGCAATACGTATGACATGTTGTGAATTCCAATTTGTTGTTGCTAACGTTAGCTAGGTGACTAGGTGGCTAATACTAACGTTAACTAGTTCGAATTAGGGTTAGGGGTTACAGTTAGGGTTATGGTTTGGAGTTAGGTTAAAGGGTTAAGTTTAGGTTTAGGTTTAGGTTTAGGGGAAGGATTAGCTAACATGTTATGTAGTTGCAAAGTAGCTAAAAGGTAGTAAGTACTTGCAAAGTTGCTAATTGGCTAATGTTGTCTGTGAGATTCGAACACACAACCTTTGGGTTGTTAGACATTCATATTATACACCTACCCAGCCACCCTGACCAACCACCCTCCTTTCGTTGTTGCCTTAATTAAGTAGCATTCTGTCTTATCAAACTTAACGTATACTCAAACGGGTCAAATAATGTAACCTAACTTAACATATCATACTAAATGAAGTGGCAGGGAATTTCGTAACATATAATACGTTTTGCTCTGAGATCGGGCAGACTAAAACCACATCTAGCCGTAAATAGCATTGTAAACATATTCACCTCAAATAAAGCTACAATTCTGTAGCATTACCCTAATTATTATTCCACTGTACAATTAGCATAAAAATAGACTCACCAATAGGTCGAATCAAACACATAAGACCGCATAGCGTGAGTTACCTGCCGGGGCAGTAAAGCATATGATTAACTGTTCAAATGGACTTCATTGTTAGAGCGTCCGTAACAATAGGAAGAAAAAGCCTGTAGGTTCCCCTCAATATAGCCTTTCCCTGACCCCTGTCCACTTACACACAACCCCCACAATTAGCAACATATGTGTGTTCTATTCTAATAGTGAATAGTGCATAGAGACTTATTATTCATTCAGTCCCAACAGATGAAACTGTTGTAATAACCCAGTACTATTCATTCCTGTCAGAAAGACCCCCCACCCCCCACATTATCAAACAAAAGACTCTATCACTGGTATCATTATCAACATTATTTTTGCTTTCAGCGTTTAAATTACTTTATTCCGCATGGCCCCTCCGTGATATTTTTCTGTTGTCGTGGAAGCCATGTAACTTTATCCCCAAAGGTCGGCTCACAGGCTTTGACCCCTGTGCTGTTGAGTGACAAGCTGTGGAGTTATGATCATGATTATATGGGTAATGGTAATACTGTGACATTTTTATCTCACAGCTTTTGTTTTAGCCAGAAACTGGAAACACCTTAATTGCATCTAATTCGGGTGTACCTTTGATGAAGAGGGATTTTCAGCAGCGCTCGCATATCGGCCGGCCTTTTGTGCAGACGGTACTTGCTTCAGGGGGGCTCAAAGATATCCCCGATCTCTGGATCACCTTGAGGAGGTTGCTCTAGGCGATCCTACCTCCCCTGACTGCCAAATGAGGGGGGTTGACACCAAAATATGGTGGAAAGAACCTCTAATTGGAACAAACTCAGTGACTATCACTAAAGCAACCCCTACTAACAGTCTCCACACAAATATATTGAACAACATATTGTATGTGTATTGAATAGAGCTGAATTTGACCACAGAGTGCCCAGAGGTATTGGATGATTTGACTGACTGAGTAAAGGCCTCCCAAAACGACTGAGAGCAAAACAAAACAAATGTAAATTGTGTGGCTGGGCTCTTAAGCACCCGGGTGAGACAGGGACGTGCGGCTCTCAAGTGCTGCCAACCTGGTCCTTACTCCATCAATGGGGGGCCCTCTCTCTATGCCATCTCCTCACATTCATACAGAGATCCATCTATCCATCTATCCTTCCCTCCTCCAGACAGAGGCCCTCTCCTCTCCTCCAACGCCCTCCACCGTGGCCCCTGCCCTGGGGAAGGCCCCGTCTCCCCATCCCTCAAGGGCCCTTCAGACGTCTACTGAGAAAGAGCAGAGAGGCTGGGAAAAAGAGAGGAGAGAGAAAGGAGACAAGAAAGAAAAGCTGGACAGAAAAAAGAAAAGAAAAACGTTAAGAGAGGAAGAGTTAGTGAGAAGAGGATGGAGAGGAGATGCATATTGCATTGGGCCCTTGAGGGCGGTGGTCGGTTGGGGGGGGGGGGGGGGGGGGGGTCATATTGTGTATTAATGTGTGAAGCGCTAGCATTCTCTGTCATGCTAATCTCCCTGTGTGTCTTTGTTGTGTTGGCTGGTCTCTGTTGGTGTCACAGACACTCGTCTTTCCTCTCTTCCCTCGCTTTCTTCTCTTTCATGTGCACCCCTCTCTTTTGGAGTGGATGATCAGAGGGAGTAATAGAGAATAAACACTGCTGTTGTCTAAAAGGATCACATTTGAATCACTAATACATCATTAGTATTAGCATATATCATTTAGAAAGGAAAAGGTGTTAGCCATTTTCCAAATCCGCACAGCGATACAGTATGGTAACTAAGAACTGCGTCCAGGAATTCTTGCACATTAAATACCATTAAATACCATGAAAAGGAAATTTATCTACACGCTCAAAGGGAAGTGACTTGGAGCCTCATTGAATCTGCGCACTTCGGTGCAACTACAGTAGAAAGTCTTTAACTGATGTTGCATTATGTTCTGGAAAGATCAACAGGACATTTTCTAGGTGGTACAGTAACAAACAAACCACTGCAAGCGGTCTACTTTTCATCTTGATTAAGCTCTATCAGGCTGAAATCAGCCAGGATATCTTAGAGGTTCTGTGGCACTCTGGTCTCTGTTGGTATGGATGGGGGGATTGAGAGAAGGAGGAAACCAGAGAGAATCTCTTCCTGCATGTTTATCCACAATAATCAGGCTGTGATGCTGGAGCTGGAGAGGCTGGCTTGGCTTGGCAGTAGGACGCCACTGCCACATTAGAGGGGAATGAATACGGATGCATGGCCAAGCCTGGCCAGAGCTAGAGAACACCACCACATCAACACTGGAGACAGCAAGCATCCTTTCTGATTTGGTCTAACTTTAGAGAGCGGGAGGGAGAAAAAGAGTGGGCAGGGGAGAGAGAGAGAGAGAGAGAGAGAGAGAGAGAGAGAGAGAGAGACAGAGAGACAGAAACAGAGACAGAGAGACAGAGAGACAGAGACAGAGACAGAGAGACAGAGACAGAGAGAGAGACAGAGAGAGACAGAGAGAGACAGAGAGAGAGAGAGAGATAGAGAGACAGAGAGACAGAGAGACAGAGAGAGAGAGAGACAGAGAGAGAGAGAGACAGAGACACAGAGAGAGAGAGACAGAGAGAGAGAGAGAGAGAGAGAGAGACAGAGAGACAGAGAGAGAGAGAGACAGAGAGAGAAACAGAGAGACAGAGAGAGACAGAGAGACAGAGAGACAGAGACAGAGACAGAGAGACAGAGGCAGAGAGAGAGAGAGAGAGAGAGACATAGGCAGAGAGAGAGAGAGAGAGAGAGAGAGAGACAGAGACAGAGAGAGACACAGAGAGAGAGACAGAGAGAGAGAGAGAGAGAGATAACTTGAGACTGTTATTCTCTTGTGTAAACTAGACAAACATTTCAGTTGTGTTGTTGTTGTGTAGTTTTTTCTTCCTCTCTATGAACTTTAGCATCAAAGCGATGGGGAAGAACAAAAGGAGGCAGGCTGGGTTGACAAAGACGAGAATGGATGGTATGTGAACGCCGAGCCGCCATCTGCTCTGGAGGACGACCAAAATCTTGACACACTTCAGCAATCCCACAATCCCCTGCTCCAGGAGCGTTCCAGCTAGGCGCCCCATTCATACACTCCCCAGCTCCCAGAGTCGGTGTGATTTTTCCTTTTTCTCCTCCTCAATTAAGTCA
Organism: Salvelinus fontinalis; assembly: GCF_029448725.1. NCBI lineage: Eukaryota > Metazoa > Chordata > Actinopteri > Salmoniformes > Salmonidae > Salvelinus > Salvelinus fontinalis. The sequence goes on from NC_074691.1 coordinate 19,518,264, forward strand.
TTAATTCCTTTCTTCACTCCCCTCTTAATGACCACCGAGGCACAAACAAGCCCCGGTCGCTTCCTATTGAGGCCCTGTGATTGGCCGTAATTGCAGCGAGGGCCTAAGTATGGGGGAGTGGAATTGGGGGGGGGGGGGGTGGGTTTGGGGGAACTGGGGAGGGTTAGGTGAGACCCTTCCTCTCTTGACCTGTACTACATTAGTGTCACTGGTCATTTGCCAGAACCTTGATGGAGCCCATGAAGAAGATGAATTGATCAAGTCCAACCCCTCAAAAACAAAAAAGAAAGTACTAAAATTCTGCCTCGTCTGAAAACCTTGGGCCCCGCATAAATTTGCATGTTAAACAGTAGCTCCTTTTGTCCGCCGGCCCTAGAAATGATTATGACACATCATGCCTTGTTTAGAACCGTCATCTTGTCAAACGCTTGTTGATACTGGAGCAAAAATCTTTTAGACTTATATTTTGTGTGAAAATGGAAGATAATTGGGCCACATGGCCACTAAATATTCTCTATGATTATTAATAATGATAAATCAAACATAGCACTTGGCAGGTCATAAAGTGTTTCATGTTGAATTCAAGTTGGGTATCACCATCAACTACAATATGCTACCTGAGGGATAAACGGCAGCCATTTTACATTTAAACTCTGACCACACTTTCATGTCCATTACCTTGGTTTGAAACACCCTCCCTCATTCTTTGGGCTGGGCCTTGTTCTATCTTCAGGACTGAATGCAGTTGGTGCTGCTGGCTCCATGCTATTGGAGCCAGCTTGACTGTTTTGCACGTTATTTTGAAATGAATACGTGTCACATATCCGTTTGCAGACGATGTAAAAAAAAATACACAAAAATATATATTAAACAAAAAGAGGTATCTTTATTGAGTAAGGCAACTCCAAATGCAGGTGTTTCAGCCTAGCTCACTGCTTTCTGTGGTGGAGGGGCAGCCAGCGAAAATACGGAGCTAGGCTGAAACAACTGCATTTGGAGTTGCCTTACTCAATAAAGATACCTTTTTTTTGTTTTATATATATTTATGTGTATTTTTTACATTGTTTGCAAACTGATATGTGACACGTATTAATGCCAAAATAACGTGCAAAACAGTCAAGCTGGCTCCAATAGCATGGAGCCAGTAGCAGTGATTGGCTCAGTGTTCTGTCACTCATGGGGACACTACGTCACTGCCAAGTCTAAGAGAAGACTTTAAAAAATTCTAGTCCCTTGGGTGCTGCCATAGAGTTACATTAGAAGTGCCCATCCAAGAAGGCTCAAGGTCATTGGCCACAGATAAAATGACGTCAAATCACGATATACAGTATTGTCACGTCCTGACCATAGATAGTCCTTATTTTCTATGGTGGAGTAAGTCAGGGCGTGACTGGGGGGTTAGTCTAGTTTATTATTTCATTCTAGTTTTCATGTTTCTATGTTGGTGATTTGTATGATTCCCAATTAGAGGCAGCTGGTAATCGTTGTCTCTAATTGGGGATCATATTTAAGTAGTGTTTGTTCCCACCTGTGTTTGTGGGATATTGTATTTTGAGTAAGTGTATGTAGCATCGCTGTAGTCACGGTTCGTTGTTAGTTTTTTGTTTCTTGTTTTTGCTAAGTTTCACTATTAATAAATTATGTGGAACTCAACATTCGCTGTGCCTTGGTCCGTTACTACAAACGAACGTGACAAGTATGTACAGTAGCTTTGATTGGACTGATCATGTCAACATACTTTCAAAATCTTAGCTAGCAGTCATCATGAATCAAGTCGACAACTTACTGGCAAATCCTTTTAAATTCTTGTCATATGAAGAGAAATTATAGATAAAACGTGTCGGTGCTCATCGGCCATTGTACGTAAACATTACACAACAAGTTGGAAATCGCAAGTTCAACAATGAGTGGTTTGGAAGGAATCAGTGACAGTGGCTGTGTGGTCCCAAATCTAAGATTAAGGGTTTATTTTCCAAGTTTAAAATAATAAACATTCAACATTGGCCATGCTGTCAATGAAACATAATTTGTGCCGCACTCAAAACAACTTAACTCGGAACTGCGAATACTTGACTTCAGTGAGTTCTAGACAACTGGGAAGTCGGGAATAAACGAGCCCCGACTGGGAAAATACATGTTGAACGGTCATCCAACTCGGAACTGTAAATCTGGCCTCTTTCTACAGCTACGACCTGAAGACCAATGACGTCATCATGATTCAACCTTGCTTTTTTCAGAGTTCCCAGTTGTTTTGAAAGCACCATAAATCCAGAGAATGACAGACTTTGATGACAAAATTTGTCAACGAAGTACAGCCGCGCCACCTTCCTGTTCAAGTGAGCACAGCACAACAAGGTGAGTCCAAAAATGTATTGTATGCTGCTGTATAAATTATGTAATATGCCAGGGAGATATGTATACTGTAGCTAAGAAAGTAATAATACGTGTGTGTTGTGTAGTAAGAGGTTAGTAGCCCATGTGCCTCACCCTAATAACTTGGTCTATTTACCCCTCTTCATTTTGCCTACCGTTCTGACTTGGTGCACATGTAGCCTATAACCTGTTTTAGAGAAATGTAATCAAATCAAATCAAATTGTATTTGTCACATGCGCCGAATACAACAGGTGTAGACCTTACAGTGAAATGCTTACTTACAAGCCCTGAACCAACAATGCAGTTTTAAGAAAATACCTAAAGAAAGTAAGAAATAAAAGTAACAAATCATAATCATTGAATATTGTAAGAGCTTTCATTGTCTGCTTATATTCCCCCTTTATTTATCCTACGGTTCTGACTTGGTGTACAGGGAGAACACTGTAAGAACGGCCCATGTTCTGAATTCTGTCACTGTACATTTCAATAGTGCTAAACAAATAGTTAAATTGACTACGTCCATCCTAGCTTGCTCATTAATGTCTTAATCGAAATTCCGGATTGCCTCTTATCCGCTTGTCGTCCCCTTATACCATCTCAATTGTCATTAGAAACCACATTTGTTTAAGCAAGTCAGCCATATCAGCTATGTTTTTTAAAAGTCCAAAATGAGGCTGAATGAACTGTTTCGCTGCCAGACAAGGCTCTGCTGATAGCCAGGTGTAGCAGTGGTAAGACATTGGGACTGCTGTTGGGACAGCTTTGTGTAGGCCCTAACAGTTAGCCGGCACCGTCTGTCACCGTTATAGTGCAATTAATGTATTGTTTAGTGTTGTGTAGTGGCTTTGCTGGCATGCATCCCACTTTCTTTCTTTTTTTTGCCCCACCAAGATTTCCTTGCTAAAATCGCCACTGCTAACAGCTAGCGGCTAACAATATAGCATCTTCATCAAGGAAACCTCCATGAGATAGGCAAGCAAGTCCAGCGCTCAACACTAAAATCAGCCGTCTTGTCTGGCTGATTTTGCATTATGTGACCATCTGCAAATGTGTGTGTGTGTGTGTGTGTGGGGGGGGGGTATTCACAGACTGGTCCATTTACAGATATGAGACAGAGAAGCAGAGGGAGGGAGATGGATATAGAGATATAGAAAGAGAGAGGGGGAGAGAAAGAGAGAATAAATCTCCAGATTAGAGATTAGCCGTAGCGGCAGCTTTAACTGGGTGTCTGGGCCAGGGCCAGGGTGCTCAGGCATCTATCTGCCTTCTGCCGGCCTGGTCTGGCTCTAGCCATGGCCCTTCTAAGTAAATCACAGAGCAGAGTTGTACTATGTACTGCAGCACAGCAGCGCTGTGCAGTGAGGCCTCCTGGCTGGCTGTGGCTCTGTTCGCCACGCCTCACTACAGAAGACAAAAAATTGTGGAGGTTCTCTCTAAATAAGTCATAGACAGGGGAGGGAGGGAATAACGTCCACCCTTCCTGGCCCTATACTCACACATGCCAAGTTTTAGGGCTGAAACCCTTTCGCATGGTTTTTCCCTGAAATAAAACTGCAAAGCCCCCTTGCTAATGTCCAGATCAGAGGAGCAGTTAAGCACTACGACGGACGGCTCAGTTTGTGGGGGTTTTGAGAGGTGGGCAGAGGGAATGGAGGACTAGAAAGAGGAGGGGTGGGGTATTTACTCATTTTAAATGTGTGATGGAGGGCCAGGGAGGGCTTGCGTGATACAGGGAGATGTTCCCCCTGCTGCCTAATGATTATCTTTGACGTTTTTAGGCCTTAAGCACTTCTTATTAGGAACTAATTCCTGTTTTTACACGGGTGTAAGTAATCTGCAGTAATCAGCAAACACACACACACACACACACACACACACACACACACACACACACACACACACACACACACACACACACACACACACACACACACAGACTAGTAGAAACTACGTTATGCTCACCCATGAGAGGTTTGTGATATTTGATATTTTAACTTTTAGCCCCAATCGTTTAACCCTTTTACGTTGCTAAGCGGGTTGGGGTGTGTTTAAAGATAGACATTTGTGCAGCTGTTTCGGTACCCAAATCTCTCCCTTACCTCTGACATCATGGTCAACAGCTGGAGACAACTGTGACTAAATTGATACTTTCCTTTGACTTGCAAAAGAGCTATTACACTAGGGTTAAGGTTAACAATTTAATCCGTTCAGGCTTTAGGGACATTCCATATATTTTTTTATCCTCATTGAAAATTTATTGCACTTATATTACAGTAATATTATTATTATAATTTATGAGGATTTGAATTATTTTCTTAAATTGAGCCCATCCCTATAGCCCAGACATTTATACCTGTGAGCAGGTATGTGTTGTCCTCTACATTCCGCTCTAAACTCCTCATGGTCCAGTCCTGGTTACACTTAGGGACGGGATCTTGGAGAGGCGTTTCCTTGGACTGGGAAAGCGCTCACCACTGATTTGTGAATAGTGCTTTTGGACGTTGGATCTGCTTTGGGGGTACGAGACGCACCCCTAAAGACGCAGAGACACAATGAGAAATCACAGCTCTTTCACTCGGCGTCCATCTGCCCGCTACTGAGCACGCTCAGTGTGTGCCACTTGGCTTAAATCTGTCCCATCAGCCATCACAAAAGCCCTGATCCAATCAGAGGCTGATCGAAGTGTGGCCAAGACCAGAGAGCAGGAGCCAAGGCCCAGACCAGAATCAACAACCTATTCTCCAAAGATCACAGACACAGAGAAGGAGGGGGAGAAAGAGAGGAAGGAAACATATTCACAGAGAGAAGAGATTCAGAAGATGAGAGCCATTGAAGAGAATAAAGAAGGGAAAGAGATGGATTCAAGCCTTGTCATTTACTGTAAACATCTACAACGGTCAGTCAGCACTAAACTCAACGCCAATAATAGAAAAACTATTGAGAGCACGAATGTCATGTGAAGAATGTGTATTTACAAATGAATCAGCTGGCATACAGAATCAAACCACAAATCCCGAACTCTCAGAGAACTCTGTCTCTTAATCACAAATGGAAATGCAAAATCAAGTCTCTATTTCAGTTGAGCAACAATGTTGCTGTGCATCAATGAAAGAAAATGTTAAATCAAATTCCGTCCCTGCTGCAAGAAATCAGATCAGCTGTGCAGTTCAGTATAATTTTCAAAGGAAAGTAGTCCACAGAAGAGAACCCCAACATAAGTAGACCTTGGAAATAGCATTCCAAACGTTGGTCTTCAGAAGCAATAGTCCACAGAGGAAACTTCACATGATAATCAATACAATAAGGGCAACTGAACACAACAAAATTACTTCTCTGGTTGAAAACAGCCTATGTGGCATCAATATTAGTCAGAAACATTTACTCCAGAGCCAAAATTGACAAAAAAGTGTAAGTAGTATAATTTGTGTCATAAAGTCAGTCTATTCCAAAACTGAGTTTCGTGAGATTTGTCTAACTCAGGTCGTCACGATTTACACGAGGGTTGAGTTTGGATTACAATCATGCCCACTTGCCCACTAACACGGGATGGTAATGCTTAGGGAGAGTTGTCATGCATGGAGAACTAACTGCGGTGATTGCGCTCTATCTAATCATAACAGCCAGTCTGCCAGTGTTTTTGGCAAAAATGTAAGTAAATTCAAGACGACGCGCACTTGCATTCTAACAATCATGTTACAAAATTTTAAACCTATTCGCAAGCATCTTGTCTTCCACCGTGACCTGTTTTGTAAAACGATTCACTATGAAACACTATCAGACAGACACTCTGGTAATAGAATAGTTTTTCATGCACACTTTTTTTAGACTGCACCAAACAGCCAAAATTAATAACAGATATCTTGATTTATCTTTAAATTTTCTCCCCTTTTCTCCCCAATTTTCGTGGTATCCAATCGCTAGTAATTACTATCTTGTCTCATCACCACAACTCCCGTACAAGCTCGGGAGAGACGAAGGTCGAAAGCCAGGCATCCTCCGAAGCACAACCCAACCAAGCCGCACTGCTTCTTAACACAGCGCGCCTCCAACCCGGAAGCCAGCCGCACCAATGTGTCGGAGGAAACACCGTGCACCTGGCCCCTTGTTTAGCGCGCACTACACCCGGCCCGCCACAGGAGTCGCTGGAGCGCAATGAGACAAGGATATCCCTACCGGCCAAACCCTCCCTAACCCGGACAACGCTAGGCCAATTGTGCGTCGCCCCACGGACCTCCCGGTCGCGGCCGGCTGCGACAGAGCCTGGGCGCGAACCCAGAGACTCTGGTGGCGCAGCTAGCACTGCGATGCAGTGCCCTAGACCACTGCGCCACCCGGGAGGCCTAATTCTGACTATTTTGAGAAAAACAGTAGTCGATATGTTATTGCTATAGTGCCTCAAGAGACAAAAAAATACAATAACCATAAATCTTGTTTTTCTTAATGAGCAGCAGAAAAACACATGCGGAATCGGTGAGTTCAGCCGCTCTTTAAAAAAGTATTTGAGAATGTTATCCCTTGTATGGAGTTGAGAATCAAGTCTTTTAAACTATAAAAAATGTTCTACTGTAGTTACAAACATTTCTGATCACACATTCAATCAAGAAGGCTTCCCCCTTCCTGGCAAACCAGGAAGTGCTTATGGGCATGGCTGGGGAGTGACCAGTGTGAAGCCCACAGCCTAAACTATACACATCTCAAGAAACTATGGAACCTTGTGGGTTACACATTTACAGTATGCACCTCTTCCCTCCTACCAACTAGGCCTACTCCCAAACCATAGATTTACATTTAGAGTAAATTCTAGGTAAATAAAATGCAAAAAAAATATGTAAGGAAAAAGACAAATGAAAACGTCCACACATTCCCAGAAGGCGTGTGTCAGTGCAGGTCTCTTTTGGAGGGCAGTCCTCTCAGTAGCTGCTAATTGTGTGAGTACAGGTCATCAGCAGCAGTACATTACAATAATGGAAATAGATGGAGGAGACCCACGGATCGGAACACAACTCATCATGTCCATTTCCATGGTTCTGTACTCCCGGACGATTATGTAATTATCAAAGACCTCTGTATGCATGTGTGCAGGGTGACAGGTGTGGAAGCAAAATCATTTACATCCAAGGAGTTCCAGTACTCTCCCTCTCTCTGTCTCTGTCTGCTTCTCTCTCTCTGTCTGTCTCTCTTCTGTTTCTTTCTCTCTGAAGGCTACATATAGGCTACAGTTCATTAGGTACACCACCCCATTCACAACAATAGATCGCTCCTACAAACAATGAGTCACGAGCCATGGCTTGCTATGTAAAGCAGGCAGACAGGCATCGAGGCATTAATTTACTGTTCGATTGAATGTTAGAATGTGTAAAACAAGTGACCTAAGCGACTTTGAGCGTGGTATGATCGTCGGTGCTAGACGCGCCGGATCCAGTATCTAAGAAAAGGCCAGCCTTCTAGGCTTTTCACACACAACAGTGTCTAGGGTTTACAGAGAATGGTACGACAAACAAAAAACCTCCAGTCAACGGCAGTCCTGTGGGCAAAAACAGCTTGTTGATGAGAGAGGTCGAATGAGAACAGCAAGATTCATGCAAGCTAACATGAGGGCCATAAATTGACAAATAATGGCGCAGAGTGAAGAACGGCATCTTGGAGCGCACAACTCGAACATTGTCATGGATGGGCTATTGCAGCAGGCGACCACACCGGGTTCCACTCTTTTCAGCTAAAAAGGATAGAAGAAGCGGCTCCAGTGGGCACGCGACCACCAACACTGAACAATTGAGGTACAGCCGTCCAATCTGCAGCAACTGCGATATGCCATCGCTAAAGCATGTACCAACATCCCTGTGGAACGTTTCTGACATTGTTCAGGCTGTTCTGGTGGCAAAGAGGGGTCCGACCTGGTACTAGATGGGTGTAACTAATAAACTGTCCGGTGAATGTATGTACGCTGTTTTTCTCTCTCACTTTCTTGCTATTTGGTATTTAAAGTGCAGCAGGAATGAGCTGCTCCAATATTCAGTAGGCATCATAAATATTCACCCCCTTTGATTTTTTCACGTTTTGCTGCAATTCAAAGTGGGATTGAAATAGTTTCCATTATTATTTTTTGTTATTTATCTACACAAAATACTCCATAATGTCAAAGTGAACAGAAAATTCTACACATTTTTACAAATAAATATACAGTGGGGCAAAAAAGTATTTAGTCAGCCACCAATTGTGCAAGTTCTCCCACTTAAAAAGATGAGAGAGGCCTGTAATTTTCATCATGGGTACACTTCAACTATGACAGACAAAATGAGAAAAAAAATCCAGAAAATCACATTGTAGGATTTTTTATGAATTTATTTGCAAATTATGGTGGAAAATAAGTATTTGGTCAATAACAAAAGTTTATCTCAATACTTTGTTATATACCCTTTGTTGGCAATGACAGAGGTCAAACGTTTTCTGTAAGTCTTCACAAGGTTTTCACACACTGTTGCTGGTATTTTGGCCCATTCCTCCATGCAGATCTCCTCTAGAGCAGTGAGGTTTTGGGGCTGTTGCTGGGCAACACGGACTTTCAACTCCCTCCAAAGATTTTCTATGGGGTTGAGATCTGGAGACTGGCTAGGCCACTCCAGGATCTTGAAATGCTTCTTACGAAGCCACTCCTTCGTTGCCCGGGCGGTGTGTTTGGGATCATTGTCATGCTGAAAGACCCAGCCACGTTTCAACTTCAATGCCCTTGCTGATGGAAGGAGGTTTTCACTCAAAATCTCACGATACATGGCCCCATTCATTCTTTCCTTTACACAGATCAGTCGTCCTGGTCCCTTTACAGAAAAACAGCCCCAAAGCATGATGTTTCCACCCCCATGCTTCACAGTAGGTATGGTGTTCTTTGGATGCAACTCAGCATTCTTTGTCCTCTAAACACGACGAGTTGAGTTTTTACCAAAAAGTTATATTTTGGTTTCATCTGACCATATGACATTCTCCCAATCTTCTTCTGGATCATCCAAATACTCTCTAGCAAACTTCAGACGGGCCTGGACATGTACTGGCTTAAGCAGGGGGACACGTCTGCACTGCAGGATTTGAGTCCCTGGCGGAGTAGTGTGTTACTGATGGTAGACTTTGTTACTTTGGTCCCAGCTCTGTGCAGGTCATTCACTAGGTCCCCCCGTGTGGTTCTGGGATTTTTGCTCATGATCATTTTGACCCCACGGGGTGAGATCTTGCGTGGAGCCCCAGATCGAGGGAGATTATCAGTGGTCTTGTATGTCTTCCATTTCCTAATAATTGCTCCCACAGTTGATTTCTTCAAACCAAGCTGCTTACCTATTGCAGATTCAGTCTTCCCAGCCTGGTGCAGGTCTACAATTTTGTTTCTGGTGTCCTTTGACAGCTCTTTGGATCTTGGCCATAGTGGAGTTTGGAGTGTGACTGTTTGAGGTTGTGGACAGGTGTCTTTTATACTGATAACAAGTTCAAACAGGTGCCATTAATACAGGTAACGAGAGGAGGACAGAGGAGCCTCTTAAAGAAGCAGTTACAGGTCTGTGAGAGCCAGAAATCTTGCTTGTTTGTAGGTGACCAAATACTTATTCATTAAAAATCCTACAATGTGATTTTCTGGATTTTCTTTTCTCATTTTGTCTGTTATAGTTGAAGTGTAGCTATGATGAAAATTACAGGCCTCTCATCTTTTTAAGTGGGAGAACTTAAACAATTGGTGGCTGACTAAATACTTTTTTGCCCCACTGTACATGAAATAACAAAAATAAAGTTTTTGCATAAATATTCACCCCCAATGTTTAGACAAGCCTAAATCATTTCAGGAGTAAAATTATGATATAACAATGTGACACACAGTGACATGGCTCACTGTGTGAAATAATAGGGGTTTACATGATTTTTGACTACCCCTTCCTCTGCCCTCCATACATACAACATTTGTAAGGTCCCTCAGTCAAGTATTGAATTTCAAGCACAGATTCAACTACAAAGACCAAGAAGTGCAATGATTGGTAGATGGGTAATTATAACAAATCAGACAGTTAATATTTCTTTAAGCATGGTCAAGTTAATAATTATGCTGTGGATGATGTATTAAACCACCCAGACACATCATAGATGTAGTCGTCCTTCTGAACTGAGCTGCAGGACAGGAAGGAAACTGCTGAGGGATGTCACCATGAGGCCATTGGTGATTTTAAAACAGCAAGAAAGTTCAATGGCTGTGATAGGAGAGAACTGAGGATGGATCAACAACATCGTAGTGACTCCACAATAAGGACCTAAATGACAGATTGTAAAGAAGAATACAAATATACAGAATATTCCAAAACATGCATCATGTATGCAACAAGGCACTAAAGTAATTTACCCAAGAAGACTCACTGCTGTAAACGCTGCCAAAAGTGTTTCTAGCATGAATTGACTCAGGGGGGGTAATACTTATCTAATCAAGGTAAATTTGTGTTTTTCATTCATCTTTGACATTAGAGTATTACAGAGTAAATAGTGTATTTTGTGTCGATCGTTGAAAAAAAATGACAATTAAATCCATTTGAATCCCACTTTGTTACACAACGTGAAGAAATCCAAGCGTGGTGAATACTTATGATAGGCACCGTGCGACAATCAACGTGCTGAGGCTATTTTGCAATTAAACTACAATAAGTTCCTGTGACTCTGAATATCAGGAGAGGAGCTCTTCCATGTTCCAGTTCTGTCTGTGCCTCAGGATGATCCCCCAGCCTCAGCCCACCACCTGGACCCCTCCAGCCCCACCGCCCAGTGACCCTGCTGAGCCGCAGAGGAAGGAGCCCCCCCTGGTCTGATCTCCTCTATCTGATGGAGGGGCACACAAAAAGGAAAAAGATGTTAAAAAATGATTCAATGACAGCCTCTTCCCTCCTGTCCCCCCTCCACCCCTTTAACGGCCGAGGAATGGTGGATGTAACTGGACCTCATTAGGAAGGCAGGACTTAAGACAACATGGCAGAGAGGAGAGAACATCGACCTCTGACCCCAGCATGTGTCCAGCGTATCCGGCGTACATGTCCGACACTTCCTGTTTCTCATCAAGACGGGGAAGAGCAGACCACCTGCACAACCTCCCGCTGTCACCTCTGTCATTCTGACTGGTGTGTGTGTGTCTGTCTATATTAGGTTATTCCTTACGCCTTAAGCCATACATATACAGTACCAGTTAAATGTTTGGACACACCTACTCATTCAAGGGTTTTTCTTTATTTTTACTATTTTCTACATTGTAGAATAATAGTGAAGACATCAAAACTATGAAATAACACATATTGAATTATGTAGTAACAAAAATGGGTTAAACAAATCAAAATATATTTTATATTTGAGATTCTTCAAATTAGCCACCCTTTGCCTTGATGACAGCTTTGCACACTCTTGGCATTCTATCAAGTAGCTTCATGAGGTAGCCACCTGGAATGCGTTTCAATGAACAGGTGTGCCTTGTTAAAGATAATGCATTTGAGCCAATCAGTTGTGTTGTTACAAGGTAGGGGTGGTATACATAAGATGTTCTTTTACCAAATAGGGCTAAGTCCATATTATGGCAAGAACAGCTCAAATAAGCAAAGAGAAACCGCTGTGTCTTTGTGAGACGCAGAGTAGGTGAATAGATGATCTCCGCGTGTGTGGTTCCCCCCGGGAAGCATGGAGGAGGTGTGATGGTGTGGGGGTGCTTTGCTGGTGACACTGTCTGTGATTTATTTAGAATTCAAGGCACACTTAACCAGCATGGCTACCACAGCATTCTGCAGCGATACGCCATCCCATCTGGTTTGCGCTTAGTGGGACTATAATTTGTTTTTCAACAGGACAATGACCCAACACACCTCCAGACTGTGTAAGGGCTATTTGACCAAGGAGAGTGATGGAGTGCTGCATTAGATGACCTGGCCTCCACAATCACCAGACCTCAACCCAATTGAGATGGTTTGGGATGAGTTGGACCGCAAAGTGAAGGAAAAGCAGCCAACAAGTTCTCAATACATGGAACTCCTTCAAGACTGTTGGAAAATTATTCCAGTTGAAGCTGGTTGAGAGAATGCCAAACGTATGCAAAGCTGTCATCAAGGCAAAGGGTGGCTAATTTGAAGAATCTCAAATATATTTTGATTTGTTTAACAGTTTTTTTGGTTACAACATGATTCCATATGTGTTATTTCATAGTTTTGATGTCTTCGCTATTATTCTATAATGTAGAAAATAGTAAAAATGTAAAAAAAAAAATTGAATGAGTAGGTGTGTCCAAACTTTTGAATGGTACTGTACATATATAATAGCAATGCATTACATTCTTTGTTTTATTTTACAGGAATTATTTAAATAGTGACATGTACAATGGTATGTTAACGTCAATATTTATATTAGCGTTGATAATAAAATTGCCTCTAATGAATGTGAATAACAAGAGCCCATTAAAACCATTACCACAGTCTCCAGGCTTCTGGAGTGCCAGAGCTTTTCTGAAACATGCATTTATCTCAGTAACGCCAGGCATTGTTGAGGGAAGGTGTGAGGTCTTTTTTTGTATGAAACCTCTTAGCGTCACATAATCAGGAGTGATAATGTGTCTCATTCAATGCTAATGTGTGTGTTTTACACAGCAATCAGGTGACAGGTGATGATAGCACGCCGTGAGAGGTGTGTGTGTCTGTGTCTGCGTGTGTGTGTGTGAGACACCATTAGTGACTTCCCAGGTCCTCTTCAGGAATACAATGGGCGGTGAAATTGCTTTAATGGAAAAAGGCTAATGTGAGACACAATTCACACAAGCGCGTGCGCACACACGCACACACACACACACACCTCCTCAGCTACTCACTCAGGCTCGGAAGAGGAAGGTAACTAGGGGATGTATTACTTACACAGAGAAATACTTAGAGCCGCTTCGGTAATATACAGCAGCTTTTGAGAGTGACAGTGGGCATGGAACCTACAGTCCTAAACTACTTAAGTTCACATTCACATTCTGAACTTTGGCTCATTATTACCCAAATAACCTTTGTGACTCATTCTCTCATTCTCTCAAGCTCACATCTTCAATCTTTTGCAACATCATGCTCTAAAAAGTACTAACAGATGTACATATTGGGAAGTGATTATTTCCTCATCAAAAATCCTACTGTATGTCACTGTGGTTTGTTTAAGCCATGTTTCTTTTGAAGGGCATTATAATCACACACACTCTCTCTCCTTCCTTGGTAAGACAAGGCACGTCCTCCCCTTCTAAACGGTCTCATCTGTGCCCTACTCAAGGCTGGCAGCATCTGTTTCCCTCCAGGCCATGCCATAAGGTGTCAGGGCACCAAGGAACCTCCGTGTTCCCTCAAGAACCCCCTCACGACTGCCCTCTAACCCCCGCCTCCTGCCCACAGACGCAACTCACCCCCCACCAACCCACTCTTGCCCTCTCCGCTCAGCCCCCCAACTCCCCCAGGTTGCACCTTTCTCACTCCCTCCTTACCAGCCTCTAACCTCTGCCTCTCTCTTCTAACCTCCTACCCCACCCACCAGACACCCTCACCTCCTCCCTCCTCTCTAACCTCCTTCCCCACCCACCAGACACCCTCATCTCCTCCCTCCTCTCTAACCTCCTTCCCCACCCACCAGACACCCTCACCTCCCCATGCACAGAATGTGAAAGATGTCACCTGCCTTCCTTTATAACCTCCCCCTATTCCCCCCTTCCATCCTCCTTGTATGTGAGAGGTGCCATCAGCTTAACTACCCTATCTCCTTTTCTTCCCCCTCTCCTCTCCTCCTAGATGTGTGAGATGTGGTCTGGGGCCCTGGCGGTGCAGTGACAGAATGCGTCTCGGCGCCAGGAAGAGTTCCCCTCGGAGAATCACAGATTAGCGCTGTGTCGCTCCCAGCCCGCCTTCCTGGGAATGCAGCTCCTTAACAGGCGTCACATTCCCCTCCAGGAAGCCTGCGGCACCCGCGACAGCCCAAGACACGGAGGGGAAAGTGATCTGATGGCACTCTCTCCCTCCCTTTTTCTCTCTCTCGTTCTGGCTGTCTCTGGAAGTCAAGGACCCGTGCCTCTGAGCCGTGACCGGCGACAATGACACAGAGAGGGGGGAGGAAGTGCTAACACGGGCCCCTGCTGCGGCCTCCTCAGCCCTGGCCTGGAGCGAGAGCAGAAAGGAGAGAGGCAGAAAGAGAGAGAGGAGATAAAGGAGGAGAGGAGGACTAATGAGCGGTGCTGCAGAGCCACAGAAGGTGTGTGTATCGGAGCGTGAGCAAGCTGTTGAGACAGCGCCGGGCCATTGAGTTGACCGGGAAGCTAATGCTATGTTACTGGGACGCTAACGGCATGCCTAAACACACCAGAGAGTGCTCCACACTCATCACACACACTGCCACAACAACAAAAGGAGACACCTCAGGTCTAGGGGGAGAGATTACTTGTGACACGTGTTTTGGGAGCCAGTTGAGACTTCCTTAACATCTGACTCAGTCCATATGACTCACGGATGGATATAGTATTATATAAAGTCCTCCGTCTGCATATTCAATGTGACACAGAAGGTGAGGTAGAATAACCAGCGCTCAGGGAGAAAATAACCGCCCTGTCTACCTGGAGTAGTTAGAGGACGTTTCACAGAGTACCCTGGTGTAACTCAGCTTGAAGAGAGCAGAGATATCTCCTAGGGTTAGTCTCTTGTTCTCTTTCATGCACAAACTGAAAAAAAGCGTAGCCCTGCAAGGTGTGTTTTAATTGGCATATGTAGGCATGTAAAGTAGAATACAATAATTTTGAGAAAAAAATGTATTCAATTGTGTCATTGCTTATGCAATAACCAACAGTATGATTTATTTTTCGGGTTACGAAGTGTGGCCTGTATAAGTATCACAGGTTTAATGGTCAAATACTGTATATCTATAAAGTATTCCACACCCAACATTCCTACAATTGCTAACAACGATGACCCGGACGACCTGTAATGTTTACGCTGAACTGCCTTTGACCTTGTGAAATTGTCTCCGGGAGCAACTAGTGATCTACACCGTGAGGCTAAGGAATTGTCACAGGGTCACAACGTGCCCTATATGTCCCTGTGCCCTAATGTAAGATGCTACCCTGAAGTGCAGTTAACAGTTAAGATCAAGGTCATGTTATCTGATCCTAGATCTGTGATTGGGCCAAATACTGCAGTCTTGACCCTGTCCTGTAATTGTTATAGTGAAACAGGGGAATGAGACAGTGGAACACCTGCTACTATACACTTGGTGCCTAACCTCAACCGTTTCTATTATACTGTAGTCCTGTAGAGCCCCCGCATCCTTCCTCATATTACTACTCTGACCATGTAGCATATATCCCAAGAGGTGGAAGTCGGTGTGAGTGTGATGGGGTGGATGGGGGGGTACATGGTGTGATGGGGGTACTTTGTGTGCACTTTTCAGCAGCTGTGGCATCACCAAATGTTCATCAATAGAGCACCTGTACCTACGGAGGGGTGACTCTTGGAGGGGACCGTCAGAAAGGCAGGTGTGTTGTCTGTCTGCTTTTAATGTGCTTTGAGATTCTTTTGAATAATGAATAGCGCTACACAAGTTAAATTCAATTTTTTTATTATTACTAAAAGCTTTGCGTCTCTTCATTATAACATCATGGCTCTGACAGAAGCTGGAGAAGATGCCCGGGGATCGTAAGCGGCAGAACTCTTCAGCTGTGTGTCCCACCCTGGGCTATTTGGAGTCCTCCTGTGCTTTGTGGAGGAAAGTCAAACCACCAAAGACAAAAACAAAACCTGACCACCAGCAGTATGACGCAGAGGGCAAGCCAATTGGCTGCATGCATGTATGGGAGAGAGAGAGAGAGAGAGAGGACACCAGAAGGGAGTTTCATACAAAAAGGAGAGGATGCCAGGGTGTAGGACAGAAGAACAGTGGATGCCAGATAGTGAGCGAGAGATGGATCGAGGGAGAGAAAGACAAAGAGAGAGAGGAAGAGAGGGATGAGTGGAACAGTAAGTTGCTGGGGATCAGAGGTTGATCTCCTCCCTGCAGGTCTTGGTGGCACTCCGCTCTGAGGCTTGAGCTGATAGCATTCTGTTGCATCATGGGAGGACCTTGGCATGTCCTCTTAATCTAGCCCCTGACTAGATGAGTCCTTCCCTGTGGCACGCACAAACACACGCACACACACAGGCATCAGGGTCCTTTGTGTGTGAGGAGCCATTGTTCCCAGGGCAAGGCGGCTTTGAGAGGATTCTAGAATGTTCCAAGGGCAGGACAGTTCAACAAACTATGCTGTACAACATGAAAACAATATAGGATAGCAATAAGGTCCATAAGGTGAGACATGTAGTAAGCACTGTAAGGAACACCATTTCTCTCCTTTGAAGACATCAAACCTGGAAAGGCTTGATACACTTAGTGGATTGTGTCCCAACTGGAAAAGGGACTATATTCTGAGACTTTTGTAAGCAGTGGATAATTCCTTTACAGTCTCACACACACACACACAGTGGTCAGTGCGGTGGAGGGAACCTCTCACCCTGTGTGTAACTAATGAGTCAGGTCTTGATATTAACCAGCAAAACCCATAATCAGTTCTTACTAAGGCACAGCCTGGAACTAGTCACTGAACCTGATACACTGGCCATTCTAAAAATTCCTTGTGTGTGTGTGTGTGTGTGTGTGTGTGTGTGTGTGTGTGTGTGTGTTGGCTTCTATCAGGGTCAGGGTGATACTCAGCAGGACTGACAGCAGCTCTTTAGGAGTGTCATCACTCCTACTGATCAGAGAGAGGGACTGTATCCCCAGAAACACACACCCGGCAGATCCACCATGAACTGAGTACAAATGGCAGATGATAAACCACTGACTAAAACCACTTGTCCACTACAAAACACACACCCAGTTATATCCACACATACAGGACTAAGAAGCAGATCCCCACCACTGATAGATGATCCAGATGTGTGTTTATTAAGTTGTATTCCAGAGAAGACAGACTAATACATAAAACATGTGTAAGTGAGAATAGCTAGATACAGTAAGAAACATACAAAACCAACTATTGTAGGCATACATACATCTCTCACTGGTAGTGTTTGGCATCTCAGAGAATAGGTCATTGTAGGACATGGATAGTGACTAAGTGTACGGCTAACTGCTAGGTCCATGCCATGCCGTTAGTCAATCAATTAACCAGAGAGCCAGAACAAAATAGAGGAATCAATCAGGTTTGAATAGGGATTTTCAAATCATCAAGGTGTCCAAGTACTGGTCTATAGTCAGTTTTTCCTCTGAGTAGTTTATGGTTATATTGGGTTAGTGTAAGCTGATCCTAGATCTGTGGTTAGTTACAGGCAGTATGTGATGCGCAGGAGGCAGTATGTGATGCGCAGGAGTTACATTGGGGGTGACAGTGTTCTGCCATTTTAACAAGGAAGGCAGCATACAGTGGGACTTGTAATAGGCGGAGTCTGTCAGGTCATCCAATGGGAGCTCTACATTCATTGTAAAAAAATTGTGTAGAGGCAGTGAGTGATTGAAAATAGTAGGTATTGGTCAGAGTAGAAGTGGACACCAATGAGGATTGGGTGTGAGACAGATGAATATAAATGACATTACAAGTTACCTTGACAACACACAGATGGGGAGTTTTAGGCTACATGACAATGGACATGACGAGATCAATGCATGAACATCAATTATTGAATCTACAATAGTTGTCTTTTCATTAAATATGATATATAATATATTATCAAATGCACAGAAGAACACTGATGTACAGTACAGTGGGTTTCTCTGGCTAAAAAAAAAACGCACCTTCGACTATACCATTCAGACAACCCTACAAAAACATTACTCAACCATAATCCAACCAATATTCACCCTTCATTCAACCATGGCAACTGTTATACAATGCATCTCCTGTGTACAATGCCAGTGTTTCCCCTATATTCATCTAGCAGTGGCCAATCGTTGTCAAAACTCCCAAAAATGTAGTTTTATTTTATTTTTTTATGCAAAAATTCAAATAACTTTCAGGATAAAATGTTTTCAGTGTAAACGGAAATGACTAAAACCAGATATAAAAGTAGGTAGAAAAGCTAAGAGCTATATATTTTAAAATAAGATCATCTTTGAGAACTAACAATCACCAAAACAAAAACTAGACAGTCCGGGAGAATCTAAAAGTCAAAAAATGGCATGGGGCCCCATAGATGTTATGTTTGAGTCACTCAAATGGCTTATGCCGTGTTCTTATGCTATGACAAAATGTGTAGAATTGCAGGAAACTAGCTTTAAAAATAAAAAATGTTCTCACCGCCCCACAGCAAAATGTGTTGAATTATGTGTAGAATTGTAGTAAAAGTGTAGAATTGCAGGGAATTAGCTTTAAAACAGTAACATTTTCAGTTCGCCCCATGGCAAAGTGTAGAATTGCAGGATATTACGGTTTAAAACAGCAACATTCTGGCTCTGCGGCCAAGAGGAGGGCATCTACAATTTTAGGTCGGACAAAACAGTATGCAACCTATCAATACAGGGGAACGTACATGTACTGTGAAATGTCAGAAGACCGTTGGTTGTCTTGTTGAAATAATAAAACGTTTCATTGACTTTGTGAACCACCCTTCCATAAAAGCACTAGTTAGTTTATTGCACCACATGCATCATGTCTCAACAGTCTAAGCTGCTCAACATGAGGAAAAAGAGAACGTCAGTGAGAGTAACATGTACAAGGTAGGTGTGTAGACGATTTGACCAACTCCCCAACAAGAGTTCACTTGTTGACACTGGCCATGTCTGGGTGTACGTGTGTGCGTGTGTGTGTGTGCCCACCCTGTCAGCAGCTCGATCCGCCCACAGCATTCATTTCTGACCTCCACCGTCCCACAATGCACTGGGCTTATTTGGGCCAGTCCACTCGGCCAAAGAAGGGATGTGATTTGATGTCCTCTGCTCCTGCCACCCCCGCCCCCAGCCTCTCTATGGGGTTGAACTGGAGAAGCTACACCCACAAAATATAAAAACAAACGCTATTAACACTCAAGCGGTGGAGAACAAACTATTTCGCTGATATCTCACATAGCAAACTAAGCAAAGTGAAAATCAGTGAAGAGAGCTTTCCTGATCTAAAACAGGTCATATAACGTGCACACATAATATACATCTGGGTGATTCCACGCCAGCATGAACAGAAAACATTTTTGGTATCTTAGATTGTTCTGGAAAAACTCACATAGAAACTTGTGTTTGACATGCTTTTTACATTTGTGTGTATATATATATATATATATATAAACCTGCAAAATCGGCAGTGTATCAAATGCTTGTTCTCCAGTGGGGAGAACAAGCATCATTTGATACACTGCCGATTTTGCAGGTTTTCCTACTTACAAAGCATGTAGAGGTCTGTCATTTTTATCATAGGTACACTTCAAATGTGAGAGACGGAATCTAAAACAAAAATCCAGAAAATCACATTGTATGATTTTTAAGTAATTCATTTGCATTTTATTGCATGACATAAGTATTTGATACATCAGAAAAGCAGAACTTAATATTTGGTACAGAAACCTTTGTTTGCAATTACAGAGATCATACATTTCCTGTAGTTCTTGACCAGGTTTGCACACACTGCAGCAGGGATTTTGGCCCACTCCTCCATACGGTCCTTCAGGTTTTGGGGCTGTCGCTGGGCAATACGGACTTTCAGCTCCCTCCAAAGATGTTCTATTGGGTTCAGGTCTAGAGACTGGCTAGGCCACTCCAGGACCTTGAGATGCTTCTTACGGAGCCACTCCTTAGTTGCCCTGGCTGTGTGTTTCGGGTCGTTGTCATGCTGGAAGACCCAGCCACGACCCATCTTCAATGCTCTTACTGAGGGAAGGAGGTTGTTGGCCAAGATCTCGCGATACATGGCCCCATCCATCCTCCCCTCAATACGGTGCAGTCGTCCTGTCCCCTTTGCAGAAAAGCATCCCCAAAGAATGATGTTTCCACCTCCATGCTTCATGATTTGGATGGTGTTCTTGGGGTTGTACTCATCCTTCTTCTTCCTCCAAACACGGCGAGTGAAGTTTAGACCAAAAAGCTCTATTTTTGTCTCATCAGACCACATGACCTTCTCCAATTCCTCCTCTGGATCATCCAGATGGTCATTGGCAAACTTCAGACGGGCCTGGACATGCGCTGGCTTGAGCAGGGGGACCTTGCGTGCGCTGCAGGATTTTATTCCATGACGGCGTAGTGTGTTACTAATGGTTTTCTTTGAGACTGTGGTCCCAGCTCTCTTCAGGTCATTGACCAGGTCCTGCCGTGTAGTTCTGGGCTGATCCCTCACCTTCCTCATGATCATTGATGCCCCACGAGGTGAGATCTTGCATGGAGCCCCAGACCGAGGGTGATTGACCGTCATCTTGAACTTCTTCCATTTTCTAATAATTGCGCCAACAGTTGTTGCCTTCTCACCAAGCTGCTTGCCTATTGTCCTGTAGCCCATCCCAGCCTTGTGCAGGTCTACAATTGTATCCCTGATGTCCTTATACAGCTCTCTGGTCTTGGGCATTGTGGAGAGGTTGGAGTCTGTTTGATTGAGTGTGTGGACAGGTGTCTTTTATACAGGTAACGAGTTCAAACAGGTGCAGTTAATACAGGTAATGAGTGGAGAACAGGAGGGCTTCTTAAAGAAAAACTAACAGGTCTGTGAGAGCCGGAATTCTTACTGGTTGGTAGGTGATCAAATAATTATGTCATGCAATAAAATGCAAATGAATTACTTAAAAATCATACAATGTGATTTTCTGGATTTTTGTTTTAGATTCCGTCTCTCACAGTTGAAGTGTACCTATGATAAAAATGACAGACCTCTACATGCGTTGTAAGTAGGAAAGCCTGCAAAATCGGCAGTGTATCAAATACTTGTTCTCCCCACTGTATATATATTTTTTTTATAATGATGAAAGTGGCCATGTTAGGCCCTTTTCAGACCTATACATACCTCCTGTAAGACCCTATGATCCGTACATGATACAGACAACATCTTGCTGTCATTATACTCCAAGATGTATCATGTACGGTTCACGGATGATAAGGTCTTACAGAGGGCATATATAGGTCTGAAAAGGGCCTAAAATGGCCACTGTCATAATGATATTCAAAAAAATAAAACGCATGAAAAGCATTTCATAAAAGCATTTTGTAAAAAGCATTTCAGACATCCTTCCTCCCAATGAAGTTTCTATGTGAGAATTGCCAGAACAATACGAGATACTAAAATTATTTTCCGCTCACACTGGTGTGAAATCGCACATCTGCCATGTATTCATTAGCTCACTCATTATAGCATCTATGCATTCATTAGATAATGTATTTGTGACATAAGACAGTTTTAAAATGTGTGTAATGGCTGTTCTCCATGCCTATCATCACACCATAGGACATTCCATAGTAATCCATTATTAAACCCGGGCATGAGCCAATCAAAATGTCAGTCTGACTGTCATTAGATGGTGTCTTCTCACTTACGGGGTACCAATTGTGACTTTTTATTATAAACGCATCACACACGCTGTATTAGATAGATAGACAGGAGCAGTATGAATGCTACCCAGTTTATATTAAACATTGGAATGAGGAATTAGCAAGGGAACTTTAGCCTTGTGCGAGCTACGTTAAATATAGGATGTATTTATACACAGTGCCTGTGTTTACTTTAGTACATGAAGTACTCATCAGTACAGAGGAGAATAGAAGAGATGAGTAGTCAACAGAAGGAGGAGCAGCCACAATGTGTATTATAGAACAGAAGAGTACTGACCTCCACCAGTAGCGACATGGCCTCCTCAGATACAAACTCAGGGACGTTGAGGGCTGTGTGGCGACTGATACCAGCTGGGTGGCACTGCAGCAGAGACTGGGGAGGAAGAGAAACGCACATTATGCACATCAAAAACATGCTCACACAATTACACGTATTTATTTGACACCCGGTTGGATCATATTATTCTAGCTCGGTGTCATTCAGACGGTGAAATGTTATCCAGCCTGGATCAACCTCCATGGTCTCAGATACACATCAGACAAACCCCAGTTTATTTATCTGCTTCCGTCACTACAAAAGCTGTTCAAGTTTCGGCTACTCTCTGTGTGAAGCTGCCACAGAGGCAGACAGAGACAGACCCCCAGCCTGCGGAGGCCACTACAGGAGAAAAGCTGACTGGATAAACAGAAGACAAGAGAGAGGGAGAAAACACCTGAAATAATACTGATCATAGCAGAGATAATATCAGTGTGATTTCACTGGGCTGTTGCTCTTCCTTGTGACCTAATGGAAAAGGTTGTTTTTCACATGGGGAGAGGTTAGTGGAAGAGATGGAAGGGGGAACTCAGACAGACAGTTATTCTGTTGAAGTCACTATAAACATACGTTACAAAGGGAAGAGCTCTATGCAAACAGAGTCAGGCAGGTGGTAATGTAATTGGGTGTGTGTGCACCTACACCACAGGTAGTCATAATTACTGTGTTACAACAAGCCCTTGAGATTTTACTTAAAAACCCAACGCAGCCCAAATGTGGAAAAACATAAGCCAAGTAAATACACTGAACAAAAATATAACCACAACAAGTCTTGGTCCCATGTTTTATGAGCTGAAATAAAAGACCAGAAATTTTCCATTAGCACAAAAAGCTTATTGCACAAATTTGTTAACATCACTGTTAGTGAGCATAATCCATCCACCTGACAGGTGTGGCATATCAATAAACTGTTTAAACAGCATGATCAATACACAGGTGCACCTTGTGCTGGGGGAAATAAAAGGCAACTCTAAAATGTGCAATTTTGTCACACAACACAATGCCACAGATGTCTGAAGTTGAGGCAGCGTGCAATTGGTATGATGACTGCAGGAATGTCCACCAGAGCTGTTGACAGATAATTTAATAAGATAATTTGGCAGTACGTCCAACCGGCCTCACAACCGCAGACCCATCCATGTATGGCGTCATGTGGGCGAGCGGTTTGCTGATGTGAACATAGTGCCCCATGAGGGCGGTGGGGTTATGATATGGGCAGGCATAAGCTATGGACAATTAACACAATTGCATTTTATTGATGGCAGTTTGAATACACAGAGATACCGGGACGAGATCCTGAGGCCCATTGTCGTGCCATTCATCCACCGCCATCACCTCATGTTTCAGCATGATAATGCACAGCCCCATGTCACAAGGATCTGTAAACAATTCCTAGAAACTGAAAAATTTCCCAGTTCTTCCATTGCCTGCATATTCAGACATGCCACCCATTGAGCATGTTTGGGATGCTCTGGATCGACATGTACTACAGCGTGTTCCAGTTCCCGCCTATATCCAGCAACTTCGCACAGCCATTGAAGAGGAGTGAGACAACGTTCCACAGGCCACAATAAAAAAAAACTATGTGAAGGAGATGCGTGGCGCAACATTAGGCAAATGGCTGACCGGTTTTCTGATCTAAGCCCCTACCTTAATATATTGTTTTAAGGTATCTGTTACCAACAGATGCATATCTGTACTCCCAGTCATGGGAAATAGATTAGGGCCTAATGAATTTATTTCAATAGACTGATTTCCTTATATGAACTGTAACTCCGTTAAATGTTTGAAATTGTTGAATGTTGTTTATATTTTTTTTCAGCATAAAATATTTGTATGTGTGCTTCCCCTTATACAGTCATTTGTGTGTGTGTGTGTGTGTGTGTGTGTGTGTGTGTGTGTGTGTGTGTGTGTGTGTGTGTGTGTGTGTGTGTGTGTGTGTGTGTGTGTGTGTGTGTGTGTGTGTGTGTGTGTGTGTGTGTGTGTGTGTGTGTGCGTATGTGAGATTAGCATGGAAAAACCCTGTTAGTTCATCAGTTAGATCGGTTGCTCTTTCCAACACATGCTGCAGGAGATATGGCTCAGATCCCAGCAACAGTCAAGATCGCCCTGGGCAAAATCTTATCCTGCAAGGATCAAGAGCTCCTCTGTGTGTGTGTGTGTGTGTGTGTGTGTGTGTGTGTGTGTGTGTGTGTGTGTGTGTGTGTGTGTGTGTAAGGATCAAGAGCGCCTGTGTGTGTGTGTGTGTGTGTGTGTGTGTGTGTGTGTGTGTGTGTGTGTGTGTGTGTGTGTGTGTGTGTGTGTGTGTGTGTGTGTGTGTGTGTAATATACCTCAACTAAAATCCTCAAAAGAGAAATCTGTGGGTTTGTTGAAGTTCTGCCAGTAAGTGTATTCACAATGTTAAAACAAACTTACAACCTGGCTGTTCGTTTCATCTGTTTCAGCTAGTGATGGGAACTAAAGATCGTTCAGATGAAACTACGCCACTGGCAGTCAGTTAGGATTTATTCAAATTTAAGGACAATTAAAAGTTTGAGGAGTGTTCTGGACCTGTCACGAGTGTGTGTCTGTGTTCTAGAAGACAGTGATATCACCCTCCTCACCAGTCCTCGTCTACCCCTGACCCAGGAACAGCCACAGCAGTACATCACCAAGAGATCTGCCCTGTTCTCCCACCTCTATACTGATCTAAGGTCAGTCAGCTCAGCCCAAGGAGTCCTGAGAGCTGGCTCTCTCTTCCATCCCAGCCCTGATCCAGGGACAGAGAGCCAGGAGAGGGCCCAGGGAGAGGTGACCCCCTGCCCCAGCAGATGGAGCCCAGGCTGGGGGAGAAAGTCACACCGCTGCCCCTGGCACCAGCCGAGAACCAGGGGGAGAGACGGGAGCCAAGACGCAACTACACACAGACACCTCCAAACACACACACACAAACAACAGACACACACAGGCATATATGTATGTATGTATGTATGTATGTATACATACATACACACACACACACACACACATCCACCCTGGCACAGCTAGCCAGCCAGGGAGAGAAGGGAAGATCCAAGACGCACCTACACACAGACACCACAAAACACCTTCCACACACACACCTGACAGAGATAGAGTCACATGTCTACCCTGGCACAGCGAGAGCGATAGCCAGCGAGAGCCAACATATACCACCACAGATGTCTTCACTGCCCCCGCACACACACAGGCATCCATCTAACACACACACACACACACACACACACACACACACACACACACACACACACACACACAGATGCCATTTGTCCTCTTACCTTGCCTATGAGCAGCTCAAACAAGATGGCTCCCAAACTCCACCAATCACACGCTGCCGTCTCCTCGCTTATACCGCCCACCTCTACAACAAAGGAGAGAGAAGTGATAATAGGACATGTAGCTGACAAAACATCCGTTCTGACTTGTGATTAGCGCGATTCCTTTAAATTCACTATCCCAAAATTAAAATAGCACATAATAACACTATGAAATGACAACGACTTAATATTTTATTTAATTAACATATTACACACACAAACCAGTGAGGAGCCAAATGTGTGTGTGTGTGTGTGTCTCGTAAAGGGGTGATTTGCATAATAAAAAAGCAGTCAAATTGAGGAAACCGTCTGTGCTGCAACTTCACACCATCTGCATGACCTGACCTCACACACAAAAACATTTGAAAAGCGCACACACCCCTCAGAAACCCACAGTAACACACACACACACACAAACACAAACACGGTACCGACCAGACACTCCTTCAGAAATGCACACACTTCTCCAGTCCAGAGACACAATACATGATAATACACTTCCACTTAAAGCCTTCGTCAACATTTCCCTCCTGCCCTCCATTTCATCCTCATGTTAGTTCCAGCTGCCTTGTATTAAACATCACTAGTCTGTCGTCCTGTCTGTTAGTTCCAGCTGCCTTGTATTAAACATCACTGGTCTGTCATCCTGTCTGTTAGTTCCAGCTGCCTTGTATTAAACATCCCTGGTCTTTCGTACTGTCTGTTAGTTCCAGCTGCCTTGTATTAAACATCACTGGTCTTTCGTACTGTCTGTTAGTTCCAGCTGCCTTGTATTAAACATCACTGGTCTGTCATCCTGTCTGTTAGTTCCAGCTGCCTTGTATTAAACATCACTGGTCTGTCGTCCTGTCTGTTAGTTCCAGCTGCCTTGTATTAAACATCACTAGTCTGTCATCCTGTCTGTTAGTTCCAGCTGCCTTGTATTAAACATCACTAGTCTGTCATCCTGTCTGTTAGTTCCAGCTGCCTTGTATTAAACATCACTGATCTGTCGTCCTGTCTTCTATTGTTTTCAATTTAATGCTATTTTCCAGGCAGGTCTTCTGGAACTGCAAAAGCAAAAGCAAATCCACACACATTAAATTCCCACCTCTATACCGTATCTCTTGTTCCGTTAGTCTTTCTGTTCTACCACTGAAGACAAACCTCCATGTTCCCCCTACACTGTAAGACCCTGTCAAGGTGAACGTGGTGTCGGCCGTGCGTCCTTCCTCTAACCCCACCTCCCTCTCTCCCCCCCTCTCCCTCTTGTTCCATCTCTTCCTCCCTGGGCTCTCCAGGCCCCTGGCTCTCTCTCCCACAGAGGAGGTTAGGGGAGCAGGGACACACAGCCGGAGTGACAGGCAGGTCGGCTGGGGGGGCCACTGGTGCATGTGCCATTTGTGTGTGGTGTATGTGTGTGTCAGTGCTCTTGTCTGTGTGTATGTGGGTGTGTGTTTGTCCGTGCGTGTGTGTGTGTGTGTGTTTGTGCGTGCGTGCGTTCCACTGGGCACCAGATGGCCCCTTGTGTCTCTCTCCGCTCCTCTCTCCAGAGGGGGGCCTGGTAACCCTGGGGCCGGGGCCCAGGAGTCAGAGCGCGTGTGCCCAGCGACCAGGCTCCTCAGCTGGGGAGGAGGAGAGACAAAGCTCCCTCTCCTCCAGGATGCTCCAGGGGGTTCTCTTTCAGCCAAGGTTAGAGAGCCCCAGTTGGGGCTATGATACTCCTCGCTCTGGCCGCCCTTAAAGGAACATCCAGCCAGCGCTCGCTCACACGCTCTCGCACACAACTGAGCAACCAGTCTTCAGGGCTCCCCATGACCACCGTTTTGACAGCCAAGGAGAAGAGATCGTCATTGAACAGACTAGTGATACCTGCGTGGGTATGAGCTTGGGGGGAGGATACTGGACACACACGTCTCACAGCAAGGTCAATTGTCATCACAATGGATTAATGTCTGAGGAGCTGCAGGGAGAAGACAGCGGAGCTGGCTACACTTACCGCTCTGTCAGAGCAAGGCAGGAAGAGAGAGAGAGGGAAAGAGTGGGTCACTAACAAAACCCACTCGTACAGGATGCCTCCGTTTTATATGACTATAATACACACGTGAGTTCATTAAAAATGGCTCCTTTCCACCTTGTCTTTCTTATTTCATCTAAAGGGATGGGAGCCTCTGCTGATCTTTACAAAAAGAGTGAAGTCAAGGGAAGGCCAAGCCAGCTAAGAGACAGTGAGTGGAGCCACACAGTGTTCTCAGCCCAGGTGTGATGTCTAACGGCAGAATCGGAACACAACTTCCCTTCTCTCTACAGCAAAGGAGTTCCCTCTTCCTCGGTCAGTTGTTTAAGAAAAGCACTCTCTCCTCTCATCTCTTAGGGCCAGGAGGAACATTTTCTCTTCTCCTCTCTCTTCTCCACTTCCCCAAAACCAACCGACTGCCATTGTTCGAAGGGGAAGTGATGTAGGAGGAAGTGAAGAGAGGAGGGCCGGAGAGTCTGGAGCTTCTCACGCTTCAGGTAGAAGCAGTTAACGTTAACCACAGATGTACTTACTGTGGTGTTGAATACAATAGGGAGAAGGGGAATCTAAGGCCTATCTTTAAGTGAATCATACAATAAGTGACAATGCACATATTATTATCAAAACCATTGTCACTAAATAACATGCTGTTAGTTTGATGGGGAGGAGGGATATAAAAGAAAAATAATATTTTGAGGGGGGGATTTTTTAAATAAACAGAAAAGCACTCTGGTGTTTACAGAATCAGTTCTAATCTCAGTTAAAGAGATAATAAACAACTAATAGATCAAAATAAAATAAATACTTTCCCAGTCCCCTCCTATGTTTTTGGGTGTGAGTGTGTTGAAAACATGTTGTCTCTCTCTCTCCCTCTTGACACAAACACACACAGCGCCCTGTCACAGCAGGCACCCTGCAAGCTCTCTGGCAAACAATCATAAATCTGTCATCAGGAATGAACCATAGCTGGGACTGACCCTGTCTGGGTAAACAGCAATACATAAGGGGGTGGAGTAAGTACATCTGTGGGAGGGGGGGGGGGGATTACAGAATGACATTGAGGTAGATAGAATGAAAGACAGAATGGAAAAAGAGCGTGAGATT
Source organism: Salvelinus fontinalis (assembly GCF_029448725.1). Lineage (NCBI taxonomy): Eukaryota > Metazoa > Chordata > Actinopteri > Salmoniformes > Salmonidae > Salvelinus > Salvelinus fontinalis. The sequence goes on from NC_074691.1 coordinate 19,546,932, forward strand.
GAAAGAGAGTGAAAAGTACGAGAGAAAATGAGTGAGAGTGAAGGCTATAAAGCAGAGATAGGTAAGTCAGACAGACACTCACAGACAGAGCATGAATCCCCCTGCTGGATGCTCATGGCTAATACAACTACCACATGCTGCCCAATGAACAGTGCTCAACCAGATGCGGAAGTAACCACAGACACATAAATGAGATACACTTTGAGATCTGAGATACACCTATAATGGACCTACAAGTCCATCTACGCAGAAACTAATCGGTAGTCACCACACCCTTTTAAAATAACCCAATATCTTTCACAAATGAAAGTAGTACAGCGAACAGCAACCCTACACACTCCCTCTGCCTGCTTATTACTCCCTCATCTGTTCTTAGTGCCTCTCCTGCTGACCTCTGGGGCTTGATCATTTGACATACACTGAGCATACAAAACATTAAGAAAACCTTCTCTTTCCATGGCATAGAATGACCAGGTGAAAGCTATGATCCCTTATTGATGTCAGCTGTTAAATCAACTTCACCCAGTGTAGATGAAGGAGAGAAGATAGACTGAAGAAGGATTTTGAAGCTTTGAGACAATTGACACATGGATTGTGTATGTGTGCCATTCAGAGCGGGAATGGGCAAGACAAAAACGGGGTATGGTAGTAGGTGCCAGGCGCACCGGTTAGTGTCAAGAACTGCAACGCTGCTGGGTTTTTCACGCTCAACAGTTTCCTGTGTGTATCAAGAATGGTCCACCACCCAAAAGACATCCAGCCAACTTGACACAACTGTGGGATGCATTGAAGTCAACATGGGCCAGCGTCCCTGTGAAAGGCTTGCCACCTAGTAGGGTCCATGCCCTGACGAATTGAGGCTGTTCTGAGGGCAAGGGGGGGGGTGCAACTCAATATTTGAAAGGTGTTCATTAATGTTAATGTTTGGTATACTCTGTGTATGTCCCTCGGTGTCGAGTTCCTATCTCCATTATAATGCCTTAACACACAGACGGTGTTCTGCTGCTCTGGACTGCCTGCCCGTCTGCCTGCCTGTCTGCCTGCCTGGGGCTTCTGGAATATAACATGAGTGGAAAGAGATGGAGCTTTGCTTTCATACATATTGCACTCTGCCATACATTTGGTTTGGACAAGAAGGATTGGGAGGAGGGGGTGGGAGAGAGAACTTAAAAGTATATAAAAGTATATACATCTGTCATTTTTGCTTTAATCCAAAGCGACGCACTCAGTATGTTAACTATATTTGTTGCACGTCGTCTGGTGTTCCAGTACAGCGCCATGCGCCATCAGTGTTGCACGTACGCACGCACACACACACATACAAGGTGCGGTAGAGTCTTGTGTGTAACAGCAGTGTGTTTAGTCAGCCTTTAAACAGCATGCCAGGGCTTCCACAGGCATGCTCAGGCCACAGGAGAGGTCAGTCACACCACACCAACACAGGCTGGCGCCATACTACCCTCTACAGGACACTCCAGGAACTACATTCAGTTCCTAAATCTATACATTTTTTTCAGTCCATTTTAAGCCTTTTAAAATATGTCAAAACTATAGATGACAGTAATCGCGTGTCATTAATACTCACAGAAAAGGTTGGTCTTCTGTGCATCTGTGACTAGGTTTAATTCTCTGGGAAATGTGTTGGTTTAAAACTTGTTCATGTTATGAGGCGGCAGGTAGCCTAGTGGTTAGAGCGTTGGGCCAGTAACCGAAAGGCTGCTGGATCGAATCCCTGAGCTGACAAGGTAAAAATCTGTCGTGCTGCTCCTGAACAAGGCAGTTAACCCACTGTTCCCTGGTAGGCCGTCATTTTAAATAAGAATTTGTTCTTAACTGACTTGCCTAGAAGTAAAAAAAAAAAATTAAAAAAAAGACATCACTGAATGAGAACTCTCAAGGCATGCACACCAAAACGACGTGTGTTATCTGTAGATCTACACGTATGAATGAATTGGCTCTACTGCCATTTAAACCCACTTTCCCGAGGCCCCACATACATAGTGAACTGTTTACGTGGCCTTGCTCCTGTATGAATGAGGCCTTTGTGGGAGATGGGAGGGAGAGTGGCCTACTTCTGCCTGTGTCTGCATAACATGAACCTCTACACAGCCTCACTACTAAACTACTGAGGCCTTCTGCTCTGGAAACACACACACACATTTTTGAACAATTGAGTACCACAGTCATAAAACCCGGAAATGGTTCCAATCGTTTTTTGCCTCTGGGATTTCAGAACTACTTCATATAATGTTTGTAGGCTTACCCAGGCGTGACGTTTTGAGAAGTGCGCAAATCTCTCGGACAAGGTCACTTCAATCAATAATTAGCATAGCACATTTTTGTAAGTAAATTCAGCCCAATATATTGATGAAAGTCACCTTGTCCGAGAGAATTACACGGCTATCAAAATGTCACGGCAAGCCTACACCAAACACACAAATGTATTTTTTCGTAAAATTCACAATGTGAAAAATGAACGGCGAAAAAACCATTGGAACCATTTCCGTGGTTTTATGACGCGTCCACTGAGGCGGACTATTAGGAAACACAACGAATGCAGTCAGGTCAAATGGAGGAAACTGCTTTGAAAACTTGGCTAATGTGTTGCCTTGATCTGATCTCTCTGTGTGTCTCTCTCACCTGGTGCACTGTACATGTTAGCGATGGCCTCCCTGTCGTAGGAGTCCTCCACGTCACTCCAGCTGCAGAAATACGTCAGCTCAACATGGCCTAGGAACGAAGGAGCGAGAGAGAGAAAAATGAGTCATGTCAACAAACCCAAAAAAGAACCCTTTCCAACTTATGTCAACACGTACACACACGTCTCCAACTTTCAAAAACAGTGTTTGTGTCACCCTGACTCCCTCGCTCTCTCTGCACACAACAGTCCACTCAGCTGACCTCTAGAACACTTACACACCTCTTTACCTCCTCCCTCTCTCTCTAACAGAGCTATTCCAGCAGCACACGGCCCCAGTGATTACTCCTGTTTAGCTGCTAACGGCTACCAGTATCATTAGGACTAATGTTGCCATTAGCTAGCCGGTGGCATCAGCCGGAGTTAACCAGACTGATGCACTACACTACTCCTAGGCTGTTGATAGCACTTCAGAACAATAATTACACACAGAGGGGAACACAGGGAGACCAAAACAGCCACTCAGATAATTAGACAAGTGTCCATAACAAGGTACAGAGAAATGATGGGACTAGAAAGGGAAGGAGAGAGATTCAAGCTTCGGTCGGTGTAAAACAAAGATAATGCTTTGGAGGGAGATTCCAAACCACTGGTATCAGACAGATAGGCGTATGAGTGGCGTGTCCTATCTATATGAATATATCTGGCAGAACTTTAGTAGTTTAATCTTTGAAGGAAAAGTGAAAGATAATGAAAATTCCCCACCAGTGTGAAATACTTAGTACTTTGCTTCATAACTTCTCTTCTAGTCGACAGAGGAACTTAGATTGAGGCCTGCATATTTCTCCTAATGCATATAACGGGGTCTACACAACACGTATGATGGGCGTTCACTTTTGATGGATAAACGCTATATACAAACACCCATCACAAAGCCCTGTTGCTTCAGTAGAGCTGTGTGACCTCTGACCTTTGCTGTTGATGAGGATGTTGTTGGGGTTGAGGTCCTTACAGACGATGCCCTCCTGATGGAGTGAGTCCAAGGCAGAGACCATGTCCACCGCCCAGCACCTCACAAACTCCTCTGGAATCCTGGCCTGGGACGCTACAGCAGACAACTGGTCAAGCTCTGCAAACAGCCGAGACACATCCTTATCTGACTCTACCACGTCCTCCACACCAAACACACCAGCCTTACAGGCCTGGAACTGGGACTCAACGCCTAGTGCACTCTCTGCCCCAGAGCTAGCTCCTGTCCCATCCTGACCACAGTTGGAGCCAGCTATCGTCCCGTCTGGGTTAAGAACCAAACTGTCAGGGTGTACCTGTGGGTTCAAAATGGCTTCTAATCTTTCAGGAAGTGAGCTAAGTGAGTCAGCGAATGGAATGTCTGTGTTGGAGGAAGAGAGCGGGGCTATAGACACAGCGCTGGCAGGAAGGAAGTCCTTATTCGGGAGTACGGGAGCTCCGGAAGCCATTTTGACATCTTGTCCGAAGGCCAGGCCACAGTCGTCCCCCAGGGAGGCGCAGGGAGAGGAAGAGGTGGTGTGTTTGTCCCTCGAGGGGAGGGCCCGCACCACAGCCAGCTCCTCCCCCTCCTCAAGTTCATGGTGGAGCTGCAGCACGTCCGGCTGGGTCAACTTAGGGGAGGTTTTGGCCTCCTGGGCCAGACACACCCCCGAGGACACCAGCTCCTCCTGTAGGGCCTCCACTTCCCCAGTTACCCCCACCAACCCCTCCCCACCCATGACCCCAGGCAGGTTGACCAGGAGGTCAGGGGGTCGACCCTCGTCCTCCACCACTGCCTCTTTAAAGGAGATGACTGGTACCGATTCATTAGAGCCCTGGTCACTACCATCCAGACCCCACCGGTCAGACCCACCTCCATGACCTTTCACCTCCTCCACAAAGTCCGACAGGTCTGTGACTTCAGAGCCCAGGTCAGAGGTGGACAGGAAGGGGAGTGGCTTGGAAGGGTCTGGTTTGGGCCTCAGCTCGGCCGAGTCAGGACACCACGTCACCTCGCTAGCACTGTCCTTACTATCGATACGGAAGAACTCCATGGGGGTGCGTTTGGACTGGTCCAACGAGAGGGGAACGGCGGGGGAGAGCAAGGGGCTGAACACCTCGCCGTGGTCCTGCCCGATTTCCTGGCCATGCCCGTTGTTGTGATCCCCGGCCGTCTGAGTAAAGAAACGCAGCTCCTGGGCGCTGATTGGAGAGCAGAGGCTGTCGTTGCTAAGCAGTGAGCGAGTCCTGGAGGAAGTGGTCGTCGTGGTGACGGTGACATCCAGCGACGATGCTTCCTGTCCTCTCGACACACACCCCTCTCCCTCCTTCTCTTCCCCCTCTCCTAGAGCTTCTGGTTCTACCTTTTCTTGCTCGTACTCATTACAGAGATTCAGATAACTGTCGGTGCACTCCTCTAACTCAGAGGTCGCTCCAGAGTCCGGCTGGGGCCTAAGGCGGTCAGCCAGTCCAGGAGGCAGAGCACTCTTCTGGGGGAGGACAAGAGAAGACTCCTCTTGCCTCTGGAGCACACATCCAGAACCAGACCCAGCTCCAGGCCCAGACCCAGAGCTGCCAGAGTCCAAGCCCAGCTTGGGAGCAGCATGTTGGGCAGAGTAGACTGCCGTAGTGTGGCTTTTCTGAATGAAGGGAATGTCGAAGCTGTCCTCCGGGCTGGAGTTACGCAGGAACTTCCCAATGTGAGACCACAGCTTCCCACCTGGACAGAGGAGAGAGAGAGAAGAGACAAAGAGATGGGGAGAATTGAAACTTGTTGAATGATCAAAGTAAGAACGTTTTGGTTGGCAAGGTGGGTTGCTCAAAAGGTAAATAGAAGGAAAAAACAACATTATGGTGAAAACAGTTTAATTGTTTTGGGGACTCAATTACCACAAGGGTCATGATAACATTTAGAAACTGTCCTTGGCAGGCAGAGACGGGCACACTCCTCCCCAAACACTCACACACTCACACACTCTAATCCAGCTGTGGTGTGAGTGATTGTAGGACAGCATCTGTTGTGTATGATGAGACTGAATAGGGTGTGTGCTGCTGGCGGTGATAATGATAGTAGGGCAGCACGATCACTTAGGAGGAAAAACAACCACATGTTGGACTGGAGAATGTCACTCAGGTCACTGCCTCCCTCTGTCTGCTCTCAACTACTTTGCTGGCTGTTTGTCTGCTCTTCCCATGTGGGACAGATTCGCTATACTGTAACGCACTAGTTTCAGCTGTGCTTTTCTTAGACTTGGATTGTATCTACCATTTGAAGCATCATATCATTTTATCTAGTTTTCCAAATCAAATATTGCGCCAGCCAATCAAATATTTAAATGCCATATGAAAAACTCATTCATTTTCTAAATGATGGTAAACAAAAATCAATAGGTGCATAACATTTTTTTATTTATGTGTCTTTTCGCAAGTAATACAAGTGTGAGGATAGCAGTTACTCTAACTGCTATCAGAGTCTGTCTCTTTCACACACACACACACACACACACACACACACACACACACACACACACACACACACACGTTGGTGAGTGGAAAATAAGGAGGCCCAGGTGTTAGCATAGCTGATGAAGCGCAGCACCACCTGGTATTCAGAATAATGACCTGTGACATACACCCAACTCTATCAAACATCTGTCTACAACAAGGGTAGGCAGGCAGGCAGGGAGTGAGTGAAGGGAGGGAGATAAAGGAGAGAAGAGATATGAAAGATAGAGTGAGGGAGACAAAAGAAGTGTGCATCATACCCTCAGCGTAATGTAGCAGAAGAAACACAGTGTCCTCTGAGACAATGAACTTCCTCAGCCGCACCATGTGGGGTACAGAGTGAGGCATGATGGTCCGCTTGGGTCTCCCACAGTCACTGCTCTTCCTCAAGCCCTGAGGGAGGGAGGCCAAGAGGAGGGATGAAGGAGAAACATTGCATTGAGGTTGTGCAAACATTGCCCTGCCAACCCGACTCCCTGTGTCTGTATTCATTAAGACGTATACAGTACATCTGAGTTATTCTAGGCTTCAGTGCAGGAATGAGTGAGAGTGTGTGCGTGTGTGTGTGTTTGTCGTCTGTGCCTGTGGCGTGCTGTTGGATGGCATCTGGCACACGTCTCGCCCCAGAGCAGGAGAGCTGACAGGGACACGGCCATTAGAATCAATTACACAGGTCACACTCAGGGCACATGGTGACTCTCACATACACACCGTTACACTCAGGGCACATGGTGACTCTCACATACACACCGTTACACTCAGGGCACATGGTGACTCTCACATACACACCGTTACACTCAGGGCACATGGTGACTCTCACATACACACCGTTACACTCAGGGCACATGGTGACTCTCACATACACACTGTTACACTCAGGGCACATGGTGACTCTCACATACACACCGTTACACTCAGGGCACATGGTGACTCTCACATACACACCGTTACACTCAGGGCACATGGTGACTCTCACATAAACACCGTTACACTCAGGGCACATGGTGACTCTCACATACACACCGTTACACTCAGGGCACATGGTGACTCTCACATACACACCGTTACACTCAGGGCACATGGTGGCTTTCACACACACCGCTAGCCTGAATACTAGGGACTGACACACACACTAGTAGGACTACTATTTCACCACATAGACTTACTTTCAAAATAAAGGTCTCCTGGGTTCTCTTGTCCATAACCAGAAGAACCTGAGGGGAAAGACTAAATTAAAATCCAGACATAACATTGCAGTATCCCTCCATCTCTTCCCTGCCTCCCTCCCTCTTAAATCATGTCTGTTTCACCTCCCTGCACCCCCTCCCTTCCTCTCTCTTTCCTGACATCTTCATTTCTTTTCTCCTTCACTTCTCCTCCTCTCTCTGACATCTCCATTTCTCTCCTGCTCCCTCTCTCAGGGGAGAGCTGGAGCATATGTGGCGGGGTGTGTGTGTGTGTGTTTTATTCTCTGTGACCCTGGCTGGGCCCAAACAGGTGCAGGCTAAATGGATATGAATGGAGTTGTGAGTAAACAGAGTGAAAGTGCTAGCCAGGACGCTAATATAATTAACACACCAACATCAGGGACGGGGGAGAGGAGAGGAGGCGCAGGGGTGAGGAGCTCTCTCCATCTGTCCCCCTGTCCCCAATTAAAAGTGAGAGAAGGAGGGAGGAGAAGGAGAAGAGCTGTGTATGTCATTGTCCATTAGGTGAAAAAAAAATGTTTTTGTTGTCTTTCGTTGGCCGCCATTTTTATATGCACAGAATAAGGGAGCAAATACCCGCAGGTGCTTAGTTGTGTTGCTGAGTTGTGTGCAAACATAGTATGGTTTTAGTTGTGTGTAGGGCTACACTAACACATGTGTTACACTGTGTCCATTTGATATGTGTTTGGTTGTGTAAAGAGCTGTGGCTCTGGCCTGTGCTGAGCTCCATTGATTCTGTGTTGTGCGATGTCCGCTCTGCCTGCCAAGTCATTTCATGCTCCAGTGCTGGAGTCACTTTGCCAGCAGCTGTTTGAGAGGACCAGTAACCTAAACTGACCTTGTGGCATCCCGACACACACACACTGGCTTCCTTTCCTCATCTCCTTTCCTTGATCCTAGCTGATTTTAAAAAGACATGGATAGGTGAAAACAGGTAACACAGTAGTCTTTCTACTTAGAACCAGGAAAGGAGATGAGGAAACCACTTCAAACTGATGATAACTGCCCACAGGATGCTTATCTATAGTCTAAAGTGGCTTCCTCTCCATCTGCACCAACCTAAAACAAACAGTCTATATGACTGCTTTTCAACCCATCCTTCCCCAGACTGACCTTATCGATGACCCCCAGCACCATGTAGGCCCTGAGCTCCTCGGCTGGACTCTGCTGACCCCCTCTGCATGTGGCGGTAGAGCATTGTGCCCCCATGGCCTGAGATAGATGGACAAGATTGATTTTATATAACCTTATATAAAGACAGGCAAGTCATTGAGAAGAAATGTTGTCTTTTACAATAATGATTATAAGGGTGCATCAGTGAGCCAATGAGATTGTTTGTAGCCACTGACCACTGTCTGTGTTGACCCTTGACCCATGCTGTTTCTCAGATGCTGATTGGATATCTGCTCAGCACGCATCAGATACTCAGCCGTCCTTCTCTTCACAGCCTCCCGCCTCGTAGGGCTGGGCTCGCCTGGAGAGAGAGGGGGAGATGGAGGGAAGGAGAATTACGTAAGATACAAACACCAGCCAATAGAACCAGCCAATTCAGATTGCAAAGCCAATCAATCAAATTGTGACAGCAGGTAGCCTAGTGGTTAGAGCGGTGGACTAGTAACCGAAATGTTGCAAAATTGAATCACCGAGCTGACAAGGTAAAAATCTGTTGTTCTGCCCCTGAACAAGGCAGTTAACCCACAGTTCCTAGGCCGTCATTGAAAATAAGAATTTGTTCTTAACTGACTTGCCGTGTTAAATAAAAGTTAAAATCAAAATGTAAAAAATGAAATCACGTGCCGCATTTGCACCAATACACAATTTCCCCCTAATCGGGCAGAACTCTGAGGGAGTGCAAGTGCTTGTATGAATACGAGCAAGAGCGAAGACAAGAAAGAAAGGGAGAGAGAAAACGAGAGAGTGTGAGAGGTATTGTGTAGTGTAGCAGTGTGTGTCTGGACTAAGAGCTGTAATTGACGTTTTAAGGGGTGTTGAGTTAATAACAGTCATTAGTGACAAATGGCTGGCCATCGCTTCCTCTCAACAGAACCCATTAACACAGCACAACAAACAAACAAACATATTGTCTCCTCAACAAAGTACCTAGTGTTTCCCTCCAAGGTACCTTACCTTGCACCCCTTGCAGAAGCAAATCCACCCCGCTCCTGTAGTAGGAGAAAGCTGATTGGTAGTCCTGCTCTGCTTCCTTCTGCACAGCCAATCGGATGTGTTCGCTAGCCCTGTCCAGGTAGTCTCTCTTGGTTTCCCTGGCGTTAGCGTTACCTCTCCTCAGACTGGAGGGGAACAGAGCTGTCCTGCTAGTTCGGCTGACCTCGGGGGCTGGGGAGCCGGGGGCTGGACTTGAGGTGTGCTGCTGATGGTGGTGCTGCTGGTAGTCATACAGGGGGGGCAGAGAGGGGCTGCTGTGGGTACTGGTGATGGTGCTGGAGCCTCCCAGTGGCTGGTTGGGCGAGCTACGGCCAGAGGCCATGCCATCGTCCAGCTCAGCCAAAGAGTCTATGTCTACGGCCAGGGAAGTCAGGTCACTGTCACTGGACGGACCTGGGGAGGGGGCACATAGACATCAGAACAGACAACACACAAATACAGGAGGGTAGACACACACACAGACAATATTGTTTTTACCTCCATATTCAGACTGACTGGTAATGGTCAAATCATCTACTCCACCGAGATCCCTCTGAACTGGGGAGAGAAACACACAGACAATGAGTGATACGAGGGTAGGTGTCCTTTTCCCTCAAATATGAGGTTAAACTGGGATGAAACTGTAATGAATACTCCTCAGGTCCTGCCCTACCTTCAGAGCCGCAGTCTGATAGGCTGTCAGCCAGGAAGTCCAAGAAGGGTTCGGCCGGTCCAATAAGCTCTGAGCCGTCGCTGACCTCCCCTCCCTGAAACACAACCAACAACCAATCAGAGAGGGAGCCCATTGGACAGTGAGCCTATGAGGAGTCAGGGACAGATGTTTATTAGCAACGTGATGCTAGGTGGACCAATACCTTGAAGGTTTGTGTGTGTGTGTTCATGCGTTTCAGTGCAGTGAAATGCCTTTTTTGGCTAGCTCTAACCCCAACAATGCAGTAATCAATAACAATGTAATACTAAAACTAACAAGGTATAACAAAAACACACCAGATATAAAAAATAAGAACACAAGAAAGTAAGCATACTATATACAGGGTCAGTTCCAGTACCATGTGCAGGGATACTGGATCGATAGAAGTAGATATGTATAGGGGTAAGATGCCCACGCATCAGGATAAACAGAGTAGCAGCAGCCTTTATGATGAGTGTGTGTGTGGTGTGTGTACCTTGAAGAAGTCCTGAATGTGCTGGCTGCTGTAGAGGGCTGGGATGTTAGCAGAGAACTGGAGCAGATCTTCTGAGCACTGCCTCCTCTCCTCAATCACCGTCTCATCAAAACGACCTACACACACACACACTTATTACACTGGGTTTATTACACACACATCACGTCATGTAATATGTTATTACACACGTCATGTAATATGTTATTACACGTCATGTAATATGTTATTACACGTCATGTAATATGTTATTACACTGTGTTTATTTTACACACACACACACACCATGTCAGGTAATATGTTAATAGCGGCCCCTCACCAAACACTTTGGCCTTGGCGAATGGTGGGAAGAGCTCTGATTGGCTGAAGAGATTCCTGTGTAGCTGCCAGAGGTCGTGATGAAGTTTCCGGAAATCACTGTACCTCTTCCACACCGTGATCTAGAGAGAGGGAGGGAGAGGGGGAGGGAGGGAGAGGGGGAAGAAGAGAGGGAGAGGGGGAAGGAGAGAGGGGAAGGAGAGAGAGAGAGAGAGAGAGAGAGAAAGGTCTTAGCAAGAAAAAAAGTAAGACTCAATATCACTACTCTAGGAACACACACACAATGAAACCTCCCCACACACACACACACACACACACACACAATGAAACCTCCCCACACACACACACACAATGAAACCTCCCCACACACACACACACACACACACACAATGAAACCTCCACACACACACACACAATGAAACCTCCACACACACACACAATGAAACCTCCACACACACACACAATGAAATCTCCACACACACACACAATGAAACCTCCACACACACACACAATGAAACCTCCACACACACACACAATGAAACCTCCACACACACACACAATGAAACCTCCACACACACACACACACAATGAAACCTCCACACACACACACACACAATGAAACCTCCACACACACACACAATGAAACCTCCACACACACACACAATGAAACCTCCACACACACACACAATGAAACCTCCACACACACACGATGAAACCTCCACACACACACGATGAAACCTCCACACACACACGATGAAACCTCCACACACACACGATGAAACCTCCACACACACACACACCTCTTATATAAATCTCCACACAAGAACATTCACATCCCCCCCTTCTGTCTCTCTACAGACAGACACACATTCGCTAACTCCAGTAAAACCCCTCTACCCAACCTGAACAGCCCCAGACCAGCTCCAGACATCCAGGCCCAGGTCCAGAGGTAGTATAGGGCAGACAGAGAGGTCTGAACCCCAACTCGGACTGCTCTGGTCTGGGCTGCCGGTCCAGTGCGTGAGGGACACGAGACACAGCACCACTCCCAGAGAGAAGGACTACTCAACAATGGAGCTGTGTGTATTCCCATTTCTCTCTCTCCCGACCACACACACAAAAGTAATTGGGATCATGCCTGCTGTATTAGAGCAGGCCTCAGGGCTGTGTGTGTACAGGCATAAGCTGCAACCTTTTCCAGCATATCTCCTACCTATAGTTCTATATGCATTAGCTGTGTGTGGGTAAAATCAATGGGGAAGCCAAGCCAAAAAATACAAATAAAAAGCCATTACAACCGGTGTTGTGATAATTGTTGTTTTCTCTATAACCTGTTAGTTCATATTAGAGGTCAACCGATTATGATTTTTCAACGCCGATACCGATTATTGGAGGACCAAAAAAAAGTCGCTACCGATTAATCGGACAATTTATTTATTGTTTTTGTAATAATGACAATTACAACAATACTGAATGAACACTTATTTTAACTTAATATAATACATCAATAAAATCAATTTAGCCTCAAATAAATAATGAAACATGTTCAATTTGCTTTAAATAATGCAAAAACAAAGTGTTGGAGAAGAAAGTAAAAGTGCAATATGTGCCATGTAAAAAAGCTAACGTTTAAGTTCCTTGCTCAGAACATGAGAACATATGAAAGCTGGTGGTTCCTTTTAACATGAGTCTTCAATATTCACAGGTAAGAAGTTTTAGGTTGTAGTTATTATAGGAATTATAGGACTATTTCTCTCTATACGATTTGTATTTCATATACCTTTGACTTCCGTCCCTCTCCTCACGCCTACCTGGGCTCGAACCAGGAACACATCGACAACAGCCACCCTCGAAGCAGCGTTACCCATGCAGAGCAAGGGGAACAATTACTCCAAGTCTCAGAGCGAGTGACGTTTGAAACGCTATTAGCGCGCACCCCGCTAACTAGCTAGCCATTTCACATCGGTTACATCAGCCTAATCTCGGGAGTTGATAGGCTTGAAGTCGTAAACAGCGCAATGCTTGAAGCAGAGCGAAACGCACGAAAGTGCTGTTTGAATGAATGCTTACGAGCCTGCTGGTGCCTACCATCGCTCAGTCAGACTGCTCTATTAAATCATAGACTTAATTATAACATAATAACACACAGAAATACGAGCCTTAGGTCATTAATATGGTCGATTCCGGAAAGTATCATCTTGAAAACAAAATGTTTATTCTTCCAGTGAAATACGGAACCGTTCCGTATTTTATCTAACGGGTGGCATCCATAAGTCTAAATATTCCTGTTACATTCCTTTTTCGCGAATGCGCACCGCATCGATTATATGCAGCGCAGGACACTCTAGATAAACTAGTAATATCATCAACCATGTGTAGTTAGCTAGTGATTATGATTGATTCATTGATTGTTTTTTATAAGATATGTTTAATGCTAGCTAGCAATTTATCTTTGCTTCTTACTGCATTCGCGTAACAGGCAGGCTCCTCGTGGAGTGCAATGAGAGGAAGGTGGTTCGAGCGTTGGACTAGCTAACCGTAAGGTTGCAAGATTGAATCCCCGAGCTGACAAGGTAAAAATCTGTCGTTCTGCCCCTGAACAAGGCAGTTAACCCACCGTTCCTAGGCCGCCATTGAAAATAAGAATGTGTTCTTAACTGACTTGCCTAGTTAAATAAAGGTGGGGAAAAAAATAAAAATAAAATATTTTTTTTAAATAAAATTGGCCAAATCGGTGTCCAAAAATACAGATTTCTAATTGTTATGAAAACTTGAAATCGGCCCTAATTAATCGCGCATTCCGATTAATTGGTCGACCTCTAGTTCATATACCTTGCGACCGTGATATATAGGCCTAAGGCCGAGACAATAAGGAGACACACTGGCAGAATATATTCAACCACACCTTTATTTCATCACAAAACCGGAGAGCCACATTTGTCCTGTGAAATCCACAAAGCATATTGCATATAACAAAGTTACATCACCTACAGAATGTTCAAAGCAAGTTAATGTTTCCGACATTTTTGTACCATTAATTCTTGCCACTAGGGGGGTGCCATTTCGACATAGTACAAATTCGTTTCCAAATTAAACTGCCTCGTACTCAATTCTTGCTCGTACAATATGCATATTATTATTACTATTGGATAGAAAACACTCTAGTTTCTAAAACCGTTTGAATTATGTCTGTAAGTGAAACAGAACTGGACTTAGAGCAATTCTCCTATGAGGATTTGAAAATGCTGAAATCTGCTCGCTGTTCCCAGACCTGTGGATAACTCTGACTGTCTTCTATTGGTTGAGATGCACTGCATACGCCTTCCCCTGGTTGTTAGCGAAAAGGGAGAATTGAAATGGAGTCTCTACGTAGATCCCAAAGTTTATAAATTAATTGGGAACGAGGTGGCTCATTCCTTTCACCTTCGCTCGGGCGCATTGAGGACCTTGGGACGTTCTTTTGGAAACATCGGTTATAGATCTCAGACATTTCCGGCTGTTTTTATTCGATATAGGCTTCAAAGACATCATAATCTTGTTATTTTGAACCGAATTATATCAGTTTATGTCAGTATATTGCGATTTTCGGGTATTTATTTCCTTGGCGCTGTAGGAATTTGGGTCTCTCTCTCTTTCGTGCTAATGTTTACTGCTAATTGCAACTCTGAAGACGACGTTCTCCAACCTATCAACGATTCTTTTTGACAAAGGACACCTATCCCAAGATTCTGATGAGAGTTCATCGAAAAGTAATCACTATTTATGCTGATAATTCATTGTTCTGTTGAAAAAAGTAAAATGCATGAGACGCCATTTCTTGCAGTGTAGCATTGTGTTATCGCAGCCTGTATTGCGCAGTAAGGTTAATTTTAAAAATGTAATTCAGCGATTGCATTAAGAACTAATTTGTCTTTCAATTGCTGTCCAACCTGTATTTTGTTAGTCAAGTTTATGAATAGTTTTCGATAAGAATAGGTGGCTTTCCAAGATGGCGCCGGACAGATTGCTTGAGCTTTTGGCTACTTTTCTCATTGTATAAGCACGATCTGTGCCGCTAAATATGCACATTTTCGACCAAACTCTATATGCATTGTGTAATATGATGTTTCAGGACTGGCATCTGAAGAATTCTGAGAAGGTTAGTGAAAAAAGTAATATATTTTGGTGGTTTACACGTTATCGCTCTTTTTGCCTTGAATCAATGCTGGGGTGATGTTTGCACATGTGGTAAACTAATATAACGCTATATTGTGTTTTCGCTGTAAGACACTTAGAAAATCTGAAATATTGTCTGGATTCACACGATCTGTGTCTTTCATCTGCTGTACGCTGTGTATTTTTAAGAAATGTTTTATGATGAGTAATTAGCTAATACACGATGGTCTCTGTAGTTATTCTAGTCGTTTTAGTGAGAGTTGTGATGGGGGCTGCAATAGTAAACTCTGATTTATACCTAAAATATGCACATTTCTCTAACAAAACCTATGCTATACAATAAATATGTTATCAGACTGTCATCTGATGAGGTTGTTTCTTGGTTAGTGGCTATTTATATCATTATTTGGTTGAATTTGTGATAGCTACTGATGGAGTAAAGAAATGGTGGAGTATGGAAGTGGTGTCTTTTGCTAACGTGGTAAGCTAATAGATTTACATATTTTGTCTTCCTGTAAAACATTTTAAAAATCAGAAATGATGGCTTTATTCACAAGATATGTATCTTTCAATTGGTGTCTTGGACTTGTGATTTCATGAACATTTTATTATATGATATCCCTGTGGCTTTAGGCTAGGCTAGTCAGCTTTTGTGATGGGGTGCTCCCGGATCCGGGTTTGGTAGGCGTTAGAGGTTAAACAACTTGATTTAGAACCAGAGTTACCACAAGTCCCAAAGAAAATAGGAGCTGCCTCTGTAACAGTATAACTTTGCGTCCGTCCCCTCACCCCGACCCGGGCGCGAACCAGGGACCCTCTGCACACATCAACAACAGTCACCCACGAAGCATCGTTACCCATCGCTCCACAAAAGCCACTTCAAGGTCACAAAGCGAGTGACGTAACCGATTAAAACGCTATTAGCGCGCATCACCGCTATCTAGCTAGCCATTTCACATCCATTACACCTCCACTATTCCAGCACCATTTCAAAGTCATAAAATCACCTCTGCGTAGTCTAACACAGTGACAACTAAAAGATACCAAAAACAATTCAGTCCAATCAACCAAAGCTAAATATGATGTGGCTGTCCATGGTACTGATTTCTGTGCATGCATGTAAGTAGAAAAAACATGTTGACTCACCCTACAAGTAGAGAAACGCCAATGCCATCCTCACTTTCATGTTGCCGAAACGGTCTCTGACTGTCATACAGCACACACTTTTAGTTGTTGTTGTCCTAGGCAAATCATTGTACCATCTAAACCCCTGTGAAATATATTTTCAGCTGTTTAAAGCTGGTGTACAAAACTAAAATTAAAAAATGCAAAAAACTAAACTTGAGAACGGGAAGCATAGAAATAGCGCACATAAATCAGATTTACCGCTTCTCTGACTTGCTTCCAATGAACATGACAGATCTATAACTCACATTTCTGTGGGAATTTGGTCGGTTCACCCAAAAAGTTAGATACTGCAGCTTTAACAATAATCTACATCTAGCTACATAGTGAACTTCCATTCTCTCAGGCCAGGGGCACAGTGTATGAATTTATGGTTGGATCAATCGCCGTTATAATCATTGATCAGTACGGAGAATTTTTTTAAATATTTTTTTTTGTCAATAACGTTTGGCTTTTGATGTGAAGCAAAATCCAAAATGGCTATCCTGGACACTTTATTTTGTGTGCCAGGACTCAGTTTAGCTCAACGCTGATTGGCTATTATCTTTATTTTTTAGGGAGGCCAAATTCGCTTAGCTTCCCTTGCATTCATTCAATGCTATGGGCGGCAACAATGTCATACTCTTTTTGGCCAGACAGCATGGACTATACATACAGAGACAAAGGGGCACTGTTTTGCTCGCTCGGATGCAGCCATAAATCCAGTCTCTTGCGAATTGAAGGAAAAGTATAACAGAGACGAGAGCGACGAAAGATATAAAATAAAATGTCTTAGTACATTTTTGAAGCCTGGCTTCCCATGGCATCCATGAATACGCACCACCATCTAAATAACAGCAATTGAACGTTATATGCCCACAACTTATGGCCATTATTCCCTCTTTAGGTATGCTGACGCTAACTTAGCGGTCACGGAGCTATATAGCTTAACCGCGAGACATTGATACTAACAGATTAAGTAGCTAGTACTAGAGTGGGTGTATGTAAACACGTACTAATAGGCTCTGCTAAACCCTGACTCTCTGACTGACCAGGGTTCACACCAGGGTTGGAAATTAACACCCGCCAAATGCGAGTAGATTTTGTCATTGGCGGGTAACGGCCAGTGTACACTAGGAAGTGGTAAATTTCTGTGTGCCGAGGCGGCCGCCCAGAGTGGCTCACTTGTGGGCATGCTGGCAGCACGTTTGTTTGTGCATCAATAATTCAGTATAGCAAGTTTGTATGAAGGTCTAGTTATTAAATGGGTAAATAGTTTAATCCATCCTCCTTTTCATTAATTTATTCACAGTAATCTAGTAATATGCTCTAAACCACTCGGTGACAAACTAACTTTCTTACCCCGTTTCCAATCGTCCACATGGCTGGGAAAACCTATCCAATTAAGTAAATAGATTTATTTAAAAAAACAAACAAACATATTATTAGCTAGCTAGCTACAGTGCAGGCCAATTCATATGTGACTCGTTTCAGGAAACTAGGCGTATGTCGCGCGTCACTACTTCACAGGAGAGGCATTTGATCATTTTTTTAATCAAAATGCTTTTTTTTGGCAGAATTACCTTCTGGAACCTTCTGAAATGTGACCTTTCATGTGCCTTAAAAACAAACTTGTATGCCATCTGTAAACACAAATAAAATTGTAACATTATGAAGCTAGCTGATTTAGCTCCGGAAAAAGTCAGGAACCTTCTCGCTAGCCATGATTGGCTGAGTTAATGGAAGGTACAAAATAGGCACCTTTTAATAATCTGCGTAGTGTGTGTACGACTGATAATAACATTATCAACACTCAGAGATGAGTTTGGATTGGTCTGCCATGTAGCACGCTTCTGTCTGTAACATGAGCTGCTTAGTATGTGCAGGTAAGCAGCTTTTTTGAGAGAGATCACTAACTGCACAAGTGTTGCTAATGCTCTCCACCTTCTGGAAGAGCGAGTTTTGAAATCAGTGCAATGCCCAGTGTAAGCAGAGCATGACAGCTAAGGAGAAAATTCAGGCGTTTGATTGCAAATGGTTAGCTTAGCTACCTGTAGATTCATGTAGGGTAGTATCGTTATGAGTTGGGATAATAGTTAATTGTTTAGCTAGCTAGCTACAGGTCTAAACAAAATACTCCACTACGCAAGTAACCATTTCACTGTACCGTTTACACCATCTAACAAGCTAAACTCAGCAAAAAAAGAAACGTCCTCTCACTGTCAACTGCGTTTACTTTCAGCAAACTTAACATGTGTAAATATTCGTATGAGCATAACAAGATTCAACAACTGAGACATAAACTGAACAAGTTCCACAGACATGTGACTAACAGAAATTGAATAATGTGTCCCTGAACAAAGGGGGGGTCAAAATCAAAAGTAACAGTCAGTATCTGGTGTGGCCACCAGCGGCATTAAGTACTGCAGTGCATCTCCTCCTCATGGACTGCACCAGATTTGCCAGTTCTTGCTGTGAGATGTTACCCCACTCTTCCACCAAGGCACCTGCTAGTTCCCGGACAATTCTGTGGGGAACGGCCCTAGCCCTCACCCTCCGATCCAACAGGTCCCAGACGTGCTCAATGGGATAGAGGTCCGGGCTCTTCGCTGGCCATGGCAGAACACTGACATTCTGGTCTTGCAGGAAATCACACACAGAACGAGCAGTATGGCTGGTGGCATTGTCATACTGGAGGGTCATGTCAGGATGAGCCTGCAGGAAGGGTACCACATGAGGGAGGAGGATGTCTTCCCTGTAACACACAGCATTGAGATTGCCTGCAATGACAACAAGCTCAGTCCGATGATGCTATGACACACCACCCCAGACCATGACGGACCCTCCACCTCGATCCCGCTCCAGAGTACAGGCCTTGGTGTAAGGCTCATTCCTTCGACAACAAAAAAGCGACATCAGTGAAGAGCACTTTTTGCCAGTTCTGTCTGGTCCAGCGACGGTGGGTTTGCGCCCATAGGCAACGTTGTTTGCCTGGTGATGTCTGGTGAGGACCTGCCTTACAACAGGCCTACAAGCCCTCAGTCCAGTCTGCCTCAGCCTATTACAGATAGTCTGAGCACTGAAGGAGGGATTGTGCATTCCTGGTGTAACTCGGGTAGTTGTTGTTGCCATCCTGTAACGATCTTGTTCAGTTATCGTTACACGTGGCCACTGTGAGGACAATGAGCTGTAAATTATTGCCCTGGCCAGGGAGCAGGGACCCTGGGCATCTTTCTTTTGGTGTTTTTAAGAGTCAGTAGAAAGGCCTCTTTAATGTCCTACGTTTTCATAACTGTGACCTTAATTGCCTACCGTCTGTAAGCTGTTAGTGTCTTAACGACCGTTCCACAGGAGCATGAATTGTTTATGGTTCATTGAACAAGCATGGGAAACAGTGTTTAAACCATTTACAATGAAGATCTGTGAAGTTATTTGGATTTTTACGAATTATCTTTGAAAGACAGTTTAATGTTTTGCTTTTGAGTTTAGAAACTAATCAAAAATATTGTTGAGAAAGTTGCTTTTAGTTGCCTGGTTTGCTAGATTGACATATACTAAATTCATTTTTAAACCTGATGGGTTTATTGGTGTTAAAATGCACCAGTTATGCCATTTTGGACCCCCAGGCTGCTGATGTCACGCACCCTGTCGTTTTTGTGTGTACTTTTTCCATAACGACAACTTTAATGTCGGACGACAATAGATGTTCATGATGTCACTGCAACAACTGTATACAGACATTTCGATAGTAGTAGTATAAACCAGCCTTTAGTCATGAAATCTTTGGTTGTACACTTGTACTCACTGTTTAGCACATGGTCTCACATGTGAATCGTTAAAGAGATGGGTGGGGCTAAGGATCAAGAGGGTGTGAATGATGCTGAGTGGGTGTAGACAAAGAGCTCTCCAGTAGGTGTACCAAAACATTCAAAGGCACATTTTCTCAAAAGTGGTGTTACAAATTTATCAACTTCCAAAGCAGAATTACTTTCCCATTTGTTCCTCAAATGCAGTATATGATACAATTTTCTATCTATGAGCCTCTACTTTTATCCAGTGTAAATAACACCATTTCAAATTTTGCTACATAAGACCGAATCGAGGCGGTCGATTAAATTAGCTACTAACGTAGCTAGTTAACTAGCCAACATTAAATACTGTATAGCTAGCTAGGTGAATTAAATAACTTCATATTAGCTAGCTATCTTGATGTATTTATAATTGTAAATTAAAAACAAACAAATGCATGTGTAGGTAGCTAGCTAACAGCCATGAGAGGGTGAAAGGACAGCAGCTCCAGCTGTCAAATAAGTTTCTGCCTTAGCACTACAAATGATCAACTCATCATCAAGCTTCAAGTGGTATTTATGTATTAATTTTCCTTGATATGATCCTGCTGTCATATGCACGTGTGTGCACATGCATCTATCTATCTATCCAATGTTATCATGATTTGTTATAAGATATATTATACTTTAGTAATACACAATGACCTGCTGATGTGAAAGTCTAATAATGACATTACCTTCCATATTCCTTACAGATACCTTGCAACTGGAGATTCCTTCAAAACGATGACCTACAGTTACGGTGTAGGGGACTACACAGTTGGGTGCATTGTCACGAGTGTGACCAGGGCCACCTGGGAATGGTGGAATTCAAGCATGTGTGAAGGCTACCTGTGTCCTGCATAACTTCATGATGGACATTTTTATTTTTTATTTCACCTTTATTTAGCCAGGTAGGCCAGTTGTGAACAAGTCCTCATTTACAACTGCGACCTGGCCAAGATAAAGCAAAGCAGCGCGACACAAACACAGAGTTACACATGGGATACACAAACACACAGTCAATAACACAATATAAAAAAATCTATATACAGCGTGTGAAAATGAGGACCAGGAGGGGACATGCAGCTCTCTGCCGTGTGCCAGACCAGAGGTCTGCTGCTCTACAGGATGTTGCACGGACGGGGTAAACAATGCAACACGGGAGGCAATCAATGTGGAGGAGATCTTCACCTCCTACTTCTTCAAAGAGGGTGCTGTTCCCTGGCAACACCATAGACTGCACTATGCACAACCAAAGGCTATTTTAAGAGAAGCCCACATTGCAATAAAGAGTATTCTTTACATTTAATAAGCTGTCAACTCCAGTTATTACAATTCCCAGTTTCTCTCCCTTTAATTTCTACTTCTCAGATAAGGGTGATGTCTGCACAAAAACAAAACAGGCTGTTAATAGTCACCCATACTGAAAATGTTTATCAACAATTAGACGCCCTACAACCCACACACTGGTATATCAATCTGATTGATAGGGTAAGCAGGTTCAGGTGTCCACCCACCTTCAAAGAATAGGCAAGAGGACCAACCATGGAGAATATTAAGACATCTCATTATTTATATTACTACGCTATATTGTTTGTCCTCGGGTGTCTGTGCATGTTTTTCAGTATAAAGTACTCTGGAGCCATTCAGTGTGGACACTGGACACCAGGTGAGGCCACACACATACAGATTCCTGTTGAACACTGTCTCTTTTGAACAGTCTCTTTTTATATGTGAACCCCTTCCACTTCTGAATTGCTTGACAGAGGGAACAGTATGATCAGAGCTGAGAGGTCACTTGGTCGGGTCAACATGATGCACTATAAAATAGATGCTTTACATTGAAATACAGATAGAGATGTAGTAGTCCCAGAGTTAATGATCCATGGTCAGTTTGCATTTCACCTCCTGATGATTATGATGACTGACATATTGTTAGAATTAAAAAGACTAGGCTTAATCATCCCATCTCTCTCCCTCTCATCTGCAGGTATCTTTTGATGTGAGAGAGGATACCAACCCCCAGTCGCATCATCACCATTCCATCACATTAAGATAACCCTCGGGCCAACTGGGGTCCAAGGAGGGTTAGAGACGGTTAGAGACACTTAAGTAATTCTGATGACCTGAGAGAATGACGTTTGGTAGCACTGTAATTCATTACTCATGTGCAGTCTTCCCTGCTCCTCTGTTCTCATCTCTTTCCCCTTGTCGGTCACACTCACACCTCCCTCTCTCCCCACCTCTTTCTTCCTCTGTTTTATAATTCAGACCAGATGTGCATTGAAGTACCGATTGAACTTGTATTTATAAAATAATATTTATAATGCATGAATTATGTATTTATAACACTTGGATAAAGAACTTTTCAATAAAGCTTTTCACATTCTCCACTAGTTGAAATTAAGTCTCTAATTTGATTAAATACTACACCTATCCTGTGTCCTCAGATCAGTGTAGATTAAGGAAATGAGCTGGCGAGAAGAACCTGTTTTACATTATTTACATGATGCATAAGAAGTGTGGTGTACTGTTTTTGTAATTCTGGTCCTATATGTATGAATTACAAATCAGCCTTTAACTAGTTAAATAATGTGCTCTAGTCTAAGGCAATGTTACAATGTGTAACCATTGATGTCCTAGGACCAGGAATGGTAAACACTGTTGAAGTGTATAATTGTAATAAATACGGTGAATGCAGACACAGCATCATTCAAAGACTGGAGTTTGATACTCCTGGTTTTGGATATGACTGAAAAAAGAATGTCTCACAGACATTCATACCTGAACCACACCTTTATTTGCCAAGATAGAGTACAAGATCAGAGAATACATTCAATGTATTTGGGGAACTCATGCTTGGTAATAACTACATGTATATACGACTTGCATCCTTGGCACAACAAAGTTATATTATATTCTACTCAATCCATAGGCTTCATTGATGCCATTCAGAATGTCTTGAAGTTAATACAACCGGCTATGATTGCTGTGGTTCATAGCTAGCTAGCTAATATTGACATTATAATATTAGCATGTAACAGTCATATTGTCACGTTCTGACCATAGTTCTTGTGTGTTGTGCTTGTTTTAGTGTTGGTCAGGACGTGAGCTGGGTGGGCATTCTATGTTGTGTGTCTAGTTTGTCCGTTTCTGTGTTCGGCCTAATATGGTTCTCAATCAGAGGCAGCTGTCAATCGTTGTCCCTGATTGGGAATCATATATAGGTGGCTTGTTTTGTGTTGGGGATTTGTGGGTGGTTGTTTCCTGTCTCTGTGTTTTCTCTGCACCAGATGGGGCTGTATCGGTAAGCCACATTTGTTATTTTGTATTTGTTTAGTGTTCAGTATTTACGTAATTAAAATCATGTTGAGCTACGCTGCGTCTTGGTCCGATCCCTGCTACAACTCCTCTTCTCATGAAGAGAGGGAAGGTTGCCGTTACACATGTGTGTAACAGTAATTTTCTGCAATTTCTTGGGGATTAATGATCAACTGGTGGAAGCAATTAAAATCACTGTTCTGAACTAATATGTATACCAAATGTTTTAGGGTCTACACACAGATCGGCTACAAAACTAGCTACACATCCATAGGCATACACCTGCATTGCTTGCTGTTTGGGGTTTTAGGCTGGGTTTCTGTACAGCACTTCGAGATATTAGCTGATGTACGAAGGGCTATATAAAATTAACTTGATTTGATTTGCATACAGGTATTTTTATCTTCCACTACGCAATAAGAAAAGAGTTAGCTAACTACATTACTTTAGTTGCATTGCATAGCAAATATCAGCAAGACAGGCTTACAAAATTGTACTTTAAATTTGCAGTAAATGCTTTAGCTAGCTAGATTATTTACATCGACTCTTTCCCAAGACAACAGCCTGGTTCTCTCAGGAATCCCAAAAAATTCAAAAAACGCTCATAAAGCTACCTGGCTAATGTTAGCTAGTCAGCGAGCTTGCTAAAGATTTTTCCTAAATTAACTTTGACACAAATTCATGCATAATCGTCTCTACATTAACTTATTCCTCTGGACTGTACATTTTTTTCATAATTAGTTATGACATTATAATTACTTACATTTGCTTCCATTCTAGTATTTTTGTCAGCCATCTTTGCTGAAGAAAGTCTCTAGCATTGGGTCGCAGAGAGTCAAATTCGTCATGGGAACCACTCGATATGATCGATCGTTGCCCAGCGTTAGCCGCTGGTGATTTCATAAAGTTGGGAAATGCATTACTTTTCACCGCCTCCCACGGCACGTTCCCGCCACCCAACAGTCCCCAGACCACTCCGCTTCACACCGTGTTCCTTCCATTGAAAATGAATGGGAAGCGGGTTCACTGCACAGTGTACATGGGCCGTAAGAATGTAAATTTCACCAGCCACGTTGGCAGGTGGGCACATAAAGCATTTGCGATTTTTTTTTATATTTATTTTTAAGCCCACATGTAGAAGTTGGTCGAATTGACAAAGGCTACTAAAGTGTAACTTTGTTCTCATGTTTCTTGGACAGTTACATAATTTTGTTCACATGCTAGGTTGTATTTCAATGTAAGTATGAGTTTGCTGCAACTGTCTGCTGCTAGGAAGACATCACAGTCAGATTATTTTCCATCACAGACAAGCGAGTGCCCAAGTTATCATGGTAACGGCCTGTCCATTAAAGTTCCAGTTGACAATGTGTCTCACCTAATTGTGCTTGATTGAGCATAGATCCCTCCTAAAAGTCATTGTTATCCTAGATGTATGTGTGTGCTTCTACATTTCTACTTAGGAGCACATCATGTACTCCTTGTAAAAAAATATCAGCGTAGAGACCTGAACTATACTAATAAATAGCCTGCATCACTCACTCACTTTTGTGGCAGGGCAGGCACTTTGTTTACTCTTGATGGTCAGTTGTTGAAGTGCTTATTTGTTTTTATTATTGGATCTAAATGATTTATTTTAACTTGTTTGGGATAGGGGTCAGCATTTTCACTTTTGGATGAATAGCGTGCCCAGAGTGAACTGCCTCCTACTCAGACCCAGATGCTAATATATGCATATTATTATTAGTATTGGATAGAAAACACTCTGAAGTTTCTAAAACTGTTTGAATGATGTCTGTGAGTATAACAGAACTCATATGGCAGGCAAAAACCTGAGAAAAAAATCCAAACAAGAAGTGGGAAATCTGAGGTTTGTAGTTTGAGAACTCACCGTTATCGAATACACAGTGGGATATGGGTTCATTTTCACTTCCTAAGGCTTCCACTAGATGTCAACCGTCTTTGGAACGTTGTTTCAGGCTTCTCATGTGAAGGGGGGCCGGATGGGAGCTGTTTGACTAAGGGGTCTGCCTACAGCCTCGTTCTCAGTCACGCGCTTTCACTTGAGAGTTAGCTCTCATTCCATTGCTTTTCTACAGACAATGGAATTCTCCGGTTGGAACATTACTGAACTTTTATGATAAAAACATCCTAAAGATTGATTCTTTGACAAGTTTCTTCGACCTGTAATATAACTTTTTGAACATTTCGTCCGAATGGACCAGATCGCGCTTTTGGATTTGTTTACCAAACGCCCTAACAAAAGAAACTATTGGACATAAATGGACATAAATTATGGACATTGTCGAACAAAACAAGCATTTATTGTGTAACTACGATTCCTGGGAGTGCATTCTGATGAAGATCAAAGGTAAGTGAATATTTATAATGCTATTTATGAATAATGTTGACTACCCAACATGGCGGATATTTCTCTGGTTGGTTTGGGCTCTGAGCACCGTTCTCAGATTATGCTTTTTCCGTAAAGTTTTTTAAGTGTATCTAAAGTTCCATGCATAACACTTGAATTTATCAACATTTATAATGAGTATTTCTGTGAATTCATGTGGCTCTCTGCAAAATCATAGCATGTTTTTGAACTACTGAACATAACACACCAATGTAAAATTAGATTTTTGGATATAAATATGCAGTTTATCGAACAAAACATACATGTATTGTGTAACATGAAGTCCTATGAGTGTCATCTGATGAAGATCATCAAAGGTTAGTGATTCATTTTATCTCTATTTGTGCTTTTTGTGACTCCTCTCTTTGGTGGGAAAAATGGCTGGGTTATTCTGTGACTTGGTGGTGACTTAACATAATCGTTTGTGGAGCTTTCGCTGTAAAGCATTTTTGAAATCAGACACTGTGGCTGGATTACCGAGAATTGTATCTTTAAAATGGTGCCTAATACTTGTATGTTTGAGAAATTTGATTTATTAGATGTCTGTTGATTTGTATTTGTCGCCCTGCTATTTCATTGGCGGTTTAACATACATTGGACAGGTTTAACATACATTGGTTAAAAGACACAAGTCACAAAATGAAATGAAATTCAGCAATATACCCCATTATTCTGACTGGTAATACATTAGAAAGCATACTCATTTTTGTGATTTTTTTGTGTAATTATGAAGAAAAATATTTTGTCTGGTAAAAAAAAATCAGAGTGGCTGTCAAAGTGGCTGGTGGACCAAAAATGTCATTGGTTTGTGATAACAGTTGTTATTGTCACAGCTACTACAAAGGTCAACATGGTCACCACCATTATAACCGTGGTCACTAACCTCTGCAACATGACCAGCCATAGGAGCAAAATCCAAAGCCCCTCTCTCGCACGCGTTCTAAGTTTTCCCTCTATCCCTTCTTTTCTCACTTTCGTCCCATCACTGTCAGATAATCCTGTAGTTCTTACCTCTTGGACGTCCTCCGGGTTCTTTCTGGAGATGATCTGAGCAGGAAAGAAAAAAAGGGGTTAGGATCAGCAAGCAACCTTAAGCCCCACCACCATCATCGCCACCAAAAGTTATTCTTCTTCATTGCACTACAGACCGAAAATGGGGACCCTGGATGGATGGGCCTTGTAGAACTGTAGTAGACATTCCCTGTTCTGCTGTGGAGAGCGGAGTCATTCACAGATAGCGGAGGGGGGTTCAGAGTTCTAGCCGCTGGACAATGAGGACATTATACAGCGACACGGTGGGGGAGCAGTGCACAAACGAGATGTCACCACACGAGCGCGCACACGCACGCACGCACAGGGCACTATACATACACACACCACAAAGGGCAGCAACTCCAAGATCGCTGGATGAAGGAAAACAGCTTTATCAAAAGGCACACAGACAACCTAAACATTTGTTTGCGCTACCTTCAATAAAGAGTCATTGGTATCATGGAAAAAAATAACTGCTATACAGACATTATAGCATATTATAAACCGGGTGGTTCGATCCGCAAATGCTGATTGGCTGAAAGCCGTGGTATATCAGACCGTATACCATGGGTATGAACAAAAATGACTTTTTTCTGTTCGAATTACATTGGTAACCAGTTTGTAATAGCAATAAGACACCTCGGGGGTTTGTGGTGTATGGCCAAACAGCTATATCCAGGCTCTCCGAGTTTGTCATGTTCACTGGACGTGGTAACTTGTCCCAGGCCTGCTGCTTTCTACTCCCTCTCTCTAGGGTACCTGCCATCTCGAACTCTGAATGCTCGGCTACAAAAAGTCAACTGACATTTACTCCTGAGGTGCTGACCTGTTGCACCCTCTACAACCACTGTGATTATTATTATTTGACCCTGCTGGTCATCTATGAACATCTTGGCCATGTACTGTTATAATCTCAACCCGGCACAGCCAGAAGAGGGCTGGCCACCGCTCAGAGACTGGTTCCTCTCTAGGGTTCTTCATAGGTTCCTGCCTTTCTAGGGAGTTTTTCCTAGCCACCGTGCTTCTACATCTGCATTGCTTGCTGTTTAGGATTTTAGGCTTGGTTTCCGTATAGCACTTTGTGACATCGGCTGATGTAAAAAGGGCTTCATAAATCAATTTGATTGATTGTCTAAGAACACTCCTTAGCCGTGGTATATTGGCCACATTTTTTACCAGCATGTCACATGTGCAACCAGAGAAAAAAATTCAAACACCAACTTTACTCCACACACAGAGATGCATACAAAGCTCTCCACCGCCCTCCATTTGGCAGATCTGACCATAATTCTATACTCCTGATTCCTGCTTACAAGCAAAAACTAAAGCAGGAAGCACCAGTGACTCGGTCAATATGGAAGTGGTCAGATGATGTGGATGCAACGCTACAGGGCTGTTTTGCCAGCACAGACTGGAAAATGTTCCGGGATTCATCCAATGGCATTGAGGAGTACACCACCTCAGGCATCAGCTTCATCAATAAGTGCATCGACGACGTCGTCCCCACAGTGACTGTACGTACATATCCAAACCAGAAGCCATGGATTACAAGCAATATCCACATCGGGCTAAAGGCTAGAGCTAACGCTTTCAAGGAGCAGGAGACTAATCCGGACGCTTAAGAAATCCCGCTATACCCTCAGACGAACCATCAAACAAGCAAAGCGTCAATACAGGATTAAGATTGTAGTAGGATTCACCGGCTGTGACGCTCGGATGTGGCAGGGCACGAAAACTATTACGGACTAAAAAGGGAAACCAGACGCGAGCTGCCCAGTGACATAAGCCTACCAGACAAGCTAAATGCCTCCTATACTCGCTTTGAGGAAAGCAACACTGAAGCATGCACGAGAGCACCAGCTGTTCTGGACGACGTGTGATAACGCTCTCGGTAGCCGATGTGAACAAAACCTTTAAATAGGTCAACATTCACAAAGCCGCTGGGCCAGACGGATTACCAGGACGTGTACTCAAAGCATGCGCGGACCAACTGTTAAGTGTCTTCACTGACATTTTCAATCTCTCCCTGACCGAGTCTGTAATACCTACATGTTTCAAGCAGACCACCATAGTCCCTGTGCCCAAGGAGGCGAAGGTAACCTGGTACTGCCCCATGGCACTCACGTCAGTAGCCATGAAGTGCTTTGAAAGACTGGTCATGGCTCACATCAACAGCATTCTCCCGGACACCCTGGACCCACTCTAATTCGCATACCACCCCAATAGAGCTACAGATGATGCAATCTCAAATCGCACTCCACACTGCCCTTTCTCACCTGGACAAAAGGAACACCTATGTGAGAATGCTATTCATTGACTACAGCTCAGCGTTCAACACCATAGTGCCCACGAAGCTCATCACTAAGCTAAGGACACTGGGACTAAACACCTCCCTCTGCAACTGGATTCTGGACTTCCTGGCGGGCCGCCCCCAGGTGGTAAGAGTAGGCAACAACACGTCTGTCACGCTGATCCTTAACACTGGGGCCCCTCAGGGGTGTGTACTTAGTCCCCTCCTGTAATCCCTGTTCACCCACGACTGCGCACCAAACACGACTCCAACACCATCATTAAGTTTTCTGATGACACAGTGGAACAGTGGTTCCTTCTTTAAAAGTAGCGTCATACTGCGGCACACCTTTCCTTTCTGTGAATTCACAGAATTCTATGGCACATCCTTAAAATGTCTGCCATTTTTTCTGTTACTGCAAGTTATTGCTAGTTTGACCACCAGAGGGCATCTTTGAGAAGCATTTGATAGTATTCCATATTGGCATTACCAGAGAACGTAAAACCTTTTTTGTAATAACATTGTATATGGGATTGATTTAAATGTGGCTTAACTTGATTAATATTATGGTGTTTCTATTCAGAGAAAAACTAAAAACTAAACCCTTAGGGTTTCCGTTCGGATGGAATGGAAAATATGGTGCTGTACAACGTTACGGTAGAGAGTAGCCTACAGGAGTGGAGGATTCTAAATAGTTTACCTTCATTAGACAACTTTGTTCCCATATTCGTGTAAATCAGTGATATTTATTCCCATAGTAATTTGTTATGGATCCATAACTAAATCAACATCTGCAATTTGAAAGAGTATTTTTTTATCAATATTTTATTAACGAAATGTGTTTATTTGTTTATTAGGCTACTGTGCAGTCTACAATACACACTGTAGTAAACTTGGGAAAGTGCCTAAATCCTTACATAAAGGAGAGCAGGCCAAGTCTGTACTACAAAATGGAGACAGTGTTATTTCATAGTTGTGGAAAATAGTAAAAATAAAGAAAAATCCTGAAATGAGTAGGTGTGTCCAAACTTTTGACTTGTACAAGCTTAATTAATTTGATGAATATTATGGTGTTTCTATTCCATGAAAAAAAAAAAAACATGGGGGTCACCATTAGGATGGAACAGAAAATATGGCGCTGTACAACGTGGCGCTCATAAATTCAGAGCATTGTCAGATTGTCTGTTTGTAAAAATCAGACCGTTTCGCTCTCGGAGCGCACACTGGATGTTCGTGCCGAGGAGTAAGGTTGATTTGAGCGTTCTGGCCTTACAACGGCAGTCAAGCACCCAAGCTAACATTGGCTAGCTTGCTAGCTACTTCCTAGACACAAATGAGATCACGCTGACCATTTTCCGGCCATATTGAACTGGTGTTCAGCGCTCGTAAATGTATTATTCTGCACTCTGGTACACTCAGACGAGAGTGCTCTGAAATCGATGTAGATAGCCAGAGCGGATTTACGAAAGCACCCGAATGTCCATTGAGAACGCACAACAACTATAACATTTAGCTAAGCTAAGAATGACGGGAATAATCAAGTCAATAAACGTTGGATAGTTAGTTAGACATCAAACTTGCCAGTATATTAACTATAGGCTAACTACTAACGTTAGGTAGCTAACTAACATACCGGTACATAATGCTGTAATATGCTCTGTGGTTCGTAAGGACAGCGTAGCTATATTGTCAGAAATTGTCAGCCAACATAACAAATTGTCAGCCAACATAACGTGTAAGGTAACTTATTTGAAAGGTCATTACTTTATTACATTGAGCAGCAAGCTACCCCCTGGGCATCAGGGCAAATCTGGTCTGTGATAGGGGGGGTTCACAACTAGCTCGACTATTCTTTAGTAAAGCTTGAATAGTCTATTGTTCAGCTATTATCCCCTCTCCCCAACTTGCAACAAATTGTTGTTGTTCCCATCTTGTTCATCATTCTGCGCCTGAGTGGCTCGCTTGTGGGCGTGCTGGCAGGATATTGTAGCATTTTCGGTTGTGCGTCAAGAATTCTGCATACAGTAGAGAGTTTGTATGAAGGTGTGGTTATTCACAGACAAATTGTTACAGTGGGGAGAACAAGTATTTGATACACTGCCGATTTTGCAGGGTTTCCTACTTACAAAGCATGTAGAGGTCTGTAATTTTTATCATAGGTACACTTCAATAGGCTAATTTTCAGATTTACACCACATAAACGCAGCCATTTTCACTGGACTATCTGTTGCTGCCAAGTCATGGTTTCCCTGGGGGTTTGTTAGCATTGCAATAACCAAGTGGTGAGACATATAGCCCTCTATATTTAAATGTTTCAGGTTCACTCTGATAGGTGTCTGGGTCACATACAGTATCTTCTATTGACATTATCTTCTATTGTTTGTCCTCATATGTCTGTTTTTCAGCATAAAGTACTCTGCAGCCACTTCGTGTGGACATCAGGTGAGACCACACACACAATAACAGTCTCCTCTTCTTCACTTCATCCCTCTCCCCCTTCTCCCTAAATCCTCTAAGTTATATCAGCGATTTTGGTGAACCCGTCCCTCATCTGAACTGGCTGACACAGAGGGCACTGCATTATAATAGGTGAGAGGTCACTTGGTTGGGTCAAAAATAAGTATTATTAAAGAGATGCTTTACATTGAAATACAGACAGAGGTTTTTATATGACCAAATGCATAATGAGTGCTCTAACTCCCCCTTGTGGTGGTCTGGAGCAATGACGCCGGGACGCTGGGTACCTCTAAGTCCCGCAGTGCAAGCTCGCAACTTTTAAAGGAGGAAGCACTGTAGGCCTGATAACCAACAATGATGAGACAGCCTATAGGGAGGTCAGAGAACTGGCAGTGTGGTGCAAGGACAAAAACCTCTCCCTCAATGTGAGTAAGACAAAGGAGCTGATCGTGGACTACAGGAAAAGGCGGGCTGAACAGGCCCCCATTAACAGCAAAAGGGCTGTAGTGGAGTGGGTCGAGAGTTTCAAGTTCCTTGGTATCCACATCACCAACAAACTATCATGGTCCAAACACACCAAGACAGTCGTGAAGAGGGCAAAACCTTTCCCCCCTCTGGAAACTGAAATATTTGGCATGCGTCCCCAGATGCTCAAAAGGTTCTACAGCTGCACCATCGAGGTGCACCACTGGTTGCATCACCGCCTGGTATGGCAACTGCTCGGCACCTGGCTATAAGGCGCTACAGAGGGTGGCGCGAACGGCCCAGTACATCACTGGGGCCAAGCTTCCTGCCATCCAGGACCTATACAATAGGCCAGAGGAAAGCCAATAAAATTGTCAGAGACTCCAGTCACCCAAGTTATAGATTGTTTTCTCTGCTACCGCACAGCAAGCGGTACCGGAGTGCCAAGTCTAGGACCAAAAGGCTCCTCAACAGCTTCTACCCCCAAGGTATAAGACTGCTGAACAATTAATACAATTGCCACCGGACAATTTACATTGACCCTCCCCCCTCCCTTTTGTACACTGCTACTTCTCGCTGTTTATTATCTATGCACAGTCACTTCACCCCCACCTACATGTACAAATGACCTCAACTAACCTGTACCCCCGCACACTGACTCGGTACCGGTGCCCCCTGTATATAGCCTCGTTATTGTGTTACTTTGTATTACTTTTTGTTTTCATCTACCTGGTAAATATTTTCTTAACTCTTCTTGAACTGCACTGTTGGTTAAGGGCTTGTAAGCATTTCACGGTAAAGTCTAAACTTGCTGTACTCGGCGCATGTGACAAATAAAGTTTGTTTTGACTTTAGCGTTTTTTGGGGTAACCTAAGTCCAAAGAGCGTAAAAAAATATGTTTTTTAAATTATTATTATTACTTTTCAGGATAGAAAAACACTGAGTTTAAACTTAAACCACTAAAACCAGATATAAAGCATGTAGAAAAGATAATGGACATATACCTTTTTTTGGAATATAACATTTGAGAACTAACAATCACCCAAATAAAAGCTAGACAGTCAGAGAATTGAAAATGCAAAAAAAATATCAATTTAGCAATATTCATTTTATTATTATTGTCGAGCAAAAGAACAGCAATAGACATGTCAAAATGCAAAGAATTACAGGAAACTAGCTTTAAAATTGTTACATTTTCTCTCAGCTGCATAGCAAAATGTGTAGAACTGCAGGAAATGAACTTAAAAATGTACTAAATATCTCAGCTCCATGGAGTAATAGTAGAATTACAGGAAATTGTCTTAAATGCAAAAATGTCTCTACAGCGCAAAGTTGGGGGCCTCAAATTCTTTCTTAACTGTAGCCGCGCAAACGACCAATTATGCTCATTGCCCTGCCCTCTGCCACGCCCCCTGTCACACCCACCTCCTAAGCCCATTTCTGATACAGAAAAAAACTGCAGTAGTGGGTATGGAAGCATCTATTTATTCATTCTTTCTGTCCCTCTCCTTAGAACATTGTGGGCAGACTGACGACTCATTCTGTCTGATAGTGTCCCAGTTTCAAAACCCTGTAGTGTTCTGACCTCCTGCACCACTCACAGTGACAGAGCCAGACAGACGGACAACGGAGGAAATTATATAAAGATTTCTCTCTCCCATCAGCACCTTTGTGACAAAATCAACCCTTTTTCATTTGTATAGGTGCACGTGTCTGACACTGAACTGGTTGTGTGGTATTGTAGCCATTGGAAAAACATGATATAGTTCCCTTTGGAGAATAATCTCTGATAGTTTTTTTACTTGCTATATTGTATTTACTTCGCCACCATGGCCTTTTTATATTTTTATTTATTTATATATATATTTTGTTTGCCTTCACCTCCCTTATCTCACCTCACTTGCTCATATTGTATATAGACTTATTTTTCACTGTATTATTGACTGTATGTTTGTTTTACTCCATGTGTAACTATGTGTTGTTGTATGTGTCGAACTGCTTTGCTTTATCTTGACCAGGTCGCAATTGTAAATGAGAACGTGTTCTCAATTTGCCTACCTGGTTAAATAAAGGTGAAAAAAAAATAAAAAAATAATAAAAACATCTGTGTTGCTGGGATGTGACCATTCTGAATCGGATGTGAAATACAAACTAAAAGGTAGAGCGGCAACATCTCTGGGAGTGGGTCTGGATGCAACGATGATGATTACTTTTGCACAATGGGTAACTTTGGGTTGTTGCCATGGACTTCCTTTTGCTACACAATAAATTGCATAAACTGCAGTTTCTCTCATGCTGCATAGACATACTTACTGAGACTGATTAGTAAAATGTATGCAACTAGATGCCCCAGTATCTGTGTATTAGAAATGTCGACGATGAATGAGTATGACGTGTCTCCTCTCTAACACTCAGGAAGCTCTGATTGAAACTCCCATTAGACAGCTCTGCAAGCGTCACGGCCAGTATGTACTTTGTACTTCCAAATAAGGTCTAAATTAAACTGTATAAGCACTCACGTCCCAAGGATTCTGAGGAGCAAAAACCTTACTGTTAAGCATAGCTCGAAAGTCTACAACAGCCCAACACATTAGGTGTCGAGGATCAGTGGTGCAAAGTACTTAAGTCGTTTTTTGGGGGCAACTGTACTTTACTATTTATATTTTTGCTAACTTTTACTTCACTGCATTCCAAAATAAAATGTACTTTTTAATCCATACATTTTCCCTGACACCCAAAAGTACTCATTACATTGTGACTGGAAAATGGTCCAATTCACTTATCAAGAGAACATCCCTGGTTATCCCTACTGCCTCTGATCTGACAGACTCACTAAACACAAATGCTTCATGTGTAAATTATGTCTGAGTGTTGGAGTGTGCCCCTGGCTATCCGTCAAAAAAAAAATTATTAAAATGGTGCTGTCTGGTTTGCTTAATATAAGGAATTTTAAATGGTTTATACTATTAGTTTTGATACTTAAGTATATTTTAGCAATTCCGTTTACTTTTGATACTTAGGTATATTTAAAACCAAATACTTTTAGACTTTTACTCAAGTAGTATTTTACTGAGTGACTTTTACTTGAGTAATTGTCTATTAAGGTACTGTATCTTTACTTTTACTCAAGTATGACAATTTAGTAGTTTTTCCACCACTGCCAAAGAGGCATTTTTCAGCTGCTTGTACATTTTTTCGGTTGCTTGACCTTTTTGGAAGTACAAACCAGCCATAACAGGAGTAAATTAAGATAGTTACTCAGCGAAACACCATATTTGGTGAGTAACTAAAGTATTTTGACATTATAACGCATGCGGAGTTATCTAATGGAAATTTGAAATGGGGGCTTCCTGGGCTTTAGAGAGGAGACACGTCATACTCATTGTCGACAGCTCTAAAGGCTTGCACAGATACTGGGGCAGCAGTAAGGTAGACTTATAAGTGGCAGCTTCTTACTGGTCTCATGATTGCACACTTCAGTTAACTAACTGTTATTGACAATAAAGCTAACTGACGTTAGCTAACTACCTAGTTAGCATATAGTGTTATGACAGAAGGTGGCATTCAATGTAATCTCCTCTCTTGATCTTGTTATCACCGAGATTGGCTAACTAGGCAGCTTTCTATCTCCATTGTCAGACATAAACGAGCTAGTTATTAGTTAGCGCAAGCTAGGCACTAGTTTGACAGCTAGTTAGTTAACGTTAGCTGAATAATGGGAGCAAGTTAGCAGGTGAACTGAAATATGTCACACATATTAGCAGCCAACATAAGGTTTACAATGTCGTTATTTATCAACTACAACATATCGTATGAATAGTATTTGCAGTTGTAGCTACGACAGGATAAAACAACAATGATAACGTTAGCTAGCTAGCTGCTAACTAACGTCACGGTAGCCGCCTGTCAACAACACAGCCTCTGTCAACTTACCCTTGCAGTGACTTTGTACACTGTATAGCCTTTCTTATGCTTTTTAGGGTCCGTAACAGTATAAAAACGTGCGAGTTCTCCTCGTTCCCGCTGCGATATCATTCTGATTGAAGCATAGCCATTAGCTAGCCAGCTGATTCCCAGTCTAAAAAGCCGGGGCTGCTTTGCTTCGTTCCAGATAGCCGCTGCTACACAGAGATAGAACAAAGAGCCAGATAATTCACCGGATGTAGGAATGTGAAGTATCCGGTGGGCGTTTCCACTCACAACCAAATATTGGGACGAGAATAAACCCAACAACTGTGGTCAGCAGTGGAAGAATATGGAGTGAGATGGATTTTTGCCGACATTCAGATAATTTTCTCATCGATGAAACATTTAATCTCCATACAGTTTCCAAAACTGTTTCCGAAACTAAAATCTGTAACAAACAGTTTAAAAAATGTGTCGTTTAGGAGTGCCAGGGCGAACTGAGTTATTGCACACGCACACTTCAAAGTAGGCGTTCCCTAACGGAAATATGCGAATAAATGCCAATAGGATCTCATTAGTTCGTGCTTGCATGGCCCACTATGACAGATTTTTATAACTATCTTGCGTTAGTTATTCAAATCTTTGGCTGCAAATTGCAAAATGACACGCCGAAAGATCGGCCCCTCAAAGTCTTCTTCGGTACTATGGCAGTCTGCAAACAAAAGTTAGAGCTGCATTCCCACACCAACTGGACCAGGGATGAAGGGATACATTCATAAATTAAAAGTAAATTCCATTACAGGAAGATAAAAAATAACATTAATTCACAAAAACTAAAAAGTATTATCAGGAAAAATCTTCCCACTCCTTCAGTCATTCAATAACTCAAACTTCCCTACTCAGACTGGGACTACTTGAGACAGTACTCCATGGAGCTCTTCAGATGTGAAATCTTTTAATCCCAGATATTGTTCAGCTGCAGAAACAATGATGTCGATCTTTCTTGACTTATTTCAAACTTGAGCAGTATTTACTACCATCTCATCTCCACCCGCTCCTGCAGCTATTTCCACAGCCTGCGACCTTCTTCACCCTTACAGGTAGTCCCAATGTGGAGATGCTTTCCATTGCCTGTCCAGGCTGTCCAGCATAGCCACGCATTATAACATAGAAGAAAACCCAAACATCCCTTGTCTGTCACAAATACTGAATACAATTACATTTGAACTTACTCTGTCGATAGTCTGTGGGGTTGGTTCTTAATCGGGTTGAAATTTGACAAAGACCACTTGAAACCCGTGAACCCCAAGGGACTCAGATTAACATTAATAACTTGGTTATTTCAAGAAGGATAGAGAGGAAGGCTCCACACCACTTTCTCACTTGAGTATCTTATCTTTCTTCTGATAATCTCATTTTGCTCTTTTGTAGCTTTGTTATTAAGTGTGTGTGTGTGTGTTTCCTATCCCTGTTCACTTCTCTCCCTGTAGGTTGTACAGACCCTCCCTACCCCTTGGCTACAACCCTTCTAATTTAGTGTATCCTGCTCGCACAACCCATGTTGAATTTCTAGTCCCCGGCAGCGTTTGGAACTGCCGATTTGCGGTCAAGAAGACTGAGTTAATCTCAGCCTATGTTGCCCATCAGTCCCTACACCTTTTGGCTCTGACAGAGACATGTATTACCCCAGAGAACACTGCTACTCCACCTGCTCTCTCGTTATCTGACTATGTATTCTCTCATAGTCCAAGAGCATCTGATCATTGCGGGGGTTGGCACAGGGCTACTTATTTCTCTCAAGTGGAGATTTTCTATTTTCCCACTCTCACCTGTCTATCTCCTCATTTGAATTCCATGCTGTCACTGTCACATGTCCACTCTATTGCCTACCAGGTTCCCTTGGAGTGTTAAATTAGCTTGACATCTTGATAAGCTGATCCTGACGATGGCTCACCACTCATCGTACTGGGCGAATTCAACCACCCGACGCCTGACTTCGAATCATTTCTTTCCACCTTTTTCTTTTGTACATTGAGACTTGGGAAGTTAAAATATGGATGTGTCAAGTATGACCCAGGATGACAGCCTCACACCCAAACCTCCCCGACCTCCTGCCCAATGGGCTCAATGCTTCCTTCAATACTCCCCACTTAGTAAACAGTTCGATCACATCATTGGGGGCGCGTCTGAAGGTCTGATCTTCCATCAGAGCCACGTAGTACCTTTCTAGACAATGTGCCGGATGGTAACTATAGATGTGGCGGATGTAACCAGTGTAACTTTACGAACAAATGCACAATGTTTAATCACCCTATTACGAGCAAGGCCATTAAGGTTAAGGGAATCATTACATGTCTCACATAAAAAATGGATATACCTGATCAAGTGTATTTGTGGTCTATGCTATGTAGGAAAAACAAAACGAGCTCTGAAAACAAGGATAGCAGAACACAGGAGTAATATCAGGACTAGAGGTTGACCGATTAATCAGAATGGCCAATTAATTAGGGCCGATTTCAAGTTTTCATAACAATTGGTAATCTGCATTTTTGGACACCAATTATGGCCGATTACATTGCACTCCACGAAGAGACTGCGTGGTAGTCTGACTACCTGTTACGCGAGTGCAGCAAGAGCCAAGGTAAGTTGCTAGCTAGCATTAAACTTATCTTATAAAAAACAATCAATCTTAACATAATCACTAGTTAACTACACATGGTTGATGATATTACTAGTTTATCTAATATCTCTTCCTGCGTTGCATATAATCGATGCAGTGCCTGTTAATTTATCATCGAATCACAGCCTACTTCGCCAAACGGGTGATGATTTAACAAGCGCATTCGCGAAAAAAGCACTGTCGTTACACCAATGTGTACCTAACCAACAGCAATATTTAGACTTAGGGATGCCACCCGTTAGATAAAATATGGAACGGTTCTGTATTTCACTGAAAGAATAAACGTTTTGTTTTCAAAATGATAGTTTCCAGATTTTACCATATTAATGACCTAAGGCTCGTATTTCTGTGTGTTATATTATAATTAAGTCTATGATTTGATATTTTGATAGAGCAGTCTGACTGAGCGGTGGTAGGCAGCAGCAGGCTCGTAAGCATTCATTCAAACAGCACTTTCCTGCATTTGCCAGCAGCTCTTCGCAATGCTTGAAGCACAGCACTGTTTATGATTTCAAGCCTATCAACTCTCGAGATTAGGCTGGCAATACTATAGTGCCTATAAGAACATCCAATAGTCAAAGGTATATGAAATACAAATGCTATAGAGAGAAATAGTCCTATAATTCCTATAATAACTAGAACCTAAATCCTCTTACGTGTGAATATTGAATACTGATGTTAAAAGGAAACACCAGCTTTCATATGTTCTCATGTTCTGAGCAAGGAACTTAAACGTTAGCTTTTTTACATGGAAAATATTGCACTTTTACTTTCTTCTCCAACACTTTGTTTTTGCATTATTTAAAGCAAATTGAACATGTTTCATTATTTTTTTGAGACTAAATAGATTTTATTGATGCATTAAGTTAAAATAAAAGTGTTCATTCAGTATTGTTGTAATTGTCATTATTACAAATATATATATAAAAATCGGCTGATTAATTGGTATCGGCTTTTTTGGTCCTCCAATAATCGGTATCGGTATCAGCGTTGAAAAATCATAGTCAGTCCACCTCTAATCAGGACCCTTGACCAGAGAAACCCTATAGCTGCGCATTTCATGGAGTCTCGTCACAACATTAGCTCTTTGAGATACATTGGCATCGAACATGTTTAGACTCCTGGGGGGGTACTGATAATCTATTATTTAGAAGAGAATTGTATTGGATTCACCATTTGTGTACCATGTCTCCTAGAGGTCTGAACCAAGAGTTTGATGTCAGACCATTTCTTACATGAATATGTCACTTTGATTTGTCTTGCCTTCCAGCTTACCCACTTGGTATTTTTGTAAATATATATTATTTTCTGGAACTACTACATGTACACATCTCAATGTTATTAAATTATTAGAGATACACAAATCATTTTTGCACCTGTAACCGATGTGAAATGGCTAGCTAGTTAGCGGTGGTGCGCGCTAATAGCGTTTCAACCAGTGACGTCACTCGCTCTGAGGACCTTGAAGTAGTTGTTCCCCTTGCTCTGCAAGGGCCGTGGCTTTTGTGGAGTGATGGGTAACGATGCTTCGAGGGTGGCTGTTGTTGATGTGTGCAGAGGGTCCCTGGTTCGAGCCCAGGTTGGGGCGAGGAGAGGGACGGAAGCTATACTGTTACATTGATGCCGTGACCCGGATCGCTGGTTGCTGCGGAAAAGGAGGAGGTCAAAAGGGGGGTGAGTGAAATGTGTATATTCTGGGAGCACTCAGTTTGTTGGACCAGACAAAGATCTGTTTCGGATCGGAACATTGTCAGTAAATCGGTGAATTGGGAGCTTTAACAGTGTGCGGGCCTTCTTGTTCTATACTTTGACCTCACTCTTTCCCAGTCCCCTACCACTCACAAGGCATGCAATATGCTTGACCTCATCTTTACTATAGGCTGTTCACCTACAAATCTCACTGCAACCTTCCTCCAGGTCTTTGATCACTACTTTGTTTATTTTTCTCACCATTTCTCCTCCAACTCTACCCACTCACCCCCTACCCAGATGGTCATGCACCAATCTTTCCTCTCTCTCTCCCACTACGCTCCACTTCTATCCTATCATTTCTCCCTTCTGCTAATTCATTCTCCCTACTGTCTCTGCCTCTTCGATCCTACTCTCCTCCCTTTCTGCATCCTTTGACTCTCACTGTCCTCTGTCCCGACTGGCTCGGTCCTCTCCTACTGCTCCGTGGCTGAGTAACTCACTAAGTACTCACAGAACACAGCTGCAGTCATCTGAGCAGAAATGGCGGAACACTCCATTTCCGGAGGACCTATCATCCTTTCACTCCCTCCTCTTCCTCTGTATTTACTGTTAAAGCCGTTTTCTATCAATCAACATTTCAAGTCTCTGCCTCCAACCCTGGGAAACTGTTCTCCAGGGGTTGGAACCGGTTCAGGGAACAGAACAGAAAACCAATTTTTTCGAAGAACAGAATCAGCACTGGAAATGAAAGTGATATACACTGTTCCAGAAAATAAAAGTTATTTGAAAGCAAGGAAACCAGTTAGTCACTCTGTCACTCAGAAACGTATTCCAGTGTCTTATTTTAGCATAGTCTATTAGCCTACTACTGACGTTACAAGCGTGATTCAGTATTTAAGAAGAGAGATTTTTTTTTTTTGAAAAGAAAGGATTAACTTTTTCAACGCTGGTTGAGTATACTACATTTCACATTAGATTTATTCACTTCAAAAAGGTAAGACGTGTTTTTATTTTAATTCTGGCGCCGCTGTGCACACACAAGCTTGTTAGCTATCTAGCTAGTTTTGAAGTTCAATGACATTCAAAATTCTTTCATAGAAGCCGGTCCTACGTAGGTATAATTCTGTGGGCGTAATTCAGATAATGCATGTCATAACAACAAGATGACCTCCATCCTCTCTCACTCTCTCCCCACTGCAAAATTTCAGTCACATCTCTTGCCCTACACTTCTCTGTCCAATGCATGTAAATAGCTTGCCCGCTCCATAGCAAGCTG
This sequence comes from Salvelinus fontinalis, assembly GCF_029448725.1. NCBI lineage: Eukaryota > Metazoa > Chordata > Actinopteri > Salmoniformes > Salmonidae > Salvelinus > Salvelinus fontinalis. The sequence goes on from NC_074691.1 coordinate 19,588,614, forward strand.
CTCTATCCGCACTGATTGTGAAGTAATTTAATGTTGAGCTAAATGTAAAAAAAAATAACAGAAAGGAACAATTCAACCTGTCAATTTTGGGGGTTTGAACTGGTTCATAACTTTGTTTTAGTGCTCGGAACAATGGAACGGAACAAATAAATATAGAATTAAACGATTGGATAATTATTTTGGTTCCAACCCCTGCTCTTCTCCTCTTTTTCCTCCTTAATCCTCCACCTCCTCCATCTCTCAGCCTACTGAGTCCACTGGCCTCACTCACACAGTACTACCCTACGCCTTGACCTCTTTCTTCCCTCTCTCTACAGATGAAATTCTGTGACTAGTGAAGTCTGGCCGCCCGACAACCTGCCCACTTGACCCCATCCCCTCCTGCCTTCTCCAGACCTCTCTGCAGACCTTCTCACTTCCCTCATCAACTCATCCCTGACCATTGGCTGCATTCCCTCTGACTTCAAGATGGTCAGAGCCGCTTCCCTCTTCAAGAAACCAACACTCAACCCATGTGACATGAAAAACTATAGACCATTATCCCTTATTTATTTTCTTTCCAAAACACTTGACAGTGCTGTCTATGACCAACTCCTTTGTTATCTCTCTCAGAATGATCTTCTTGACCCTAATCAGTCAGGCTTCAAGGAGGCTCACTCAACTGACACCACTCTCCTCTGTGTCACATAGGCTCTCCGCTCTACCAAAGCGGACTCTCTCTCCTCTGTTCTCATCCTCCTAGATCTGTCCACTGCCTCGCCACCGTTATCCATCAGATCCTTCTCTCCACCCTCTCAGGACTGGGCATCTCATCTCATCCTGTGTAGTCCTGTGTCTGCACCATGGGTTCGTACTACAGGGCTCAGTTCTAGGCCCTCTCCTCTTTACACCAAGTCACTCGGCTCGATCATAACCTCACATGTCCTCTCCTATCATTGCTATGTGGATGACACTCTACTACTTTTCTCATCCTCCCTTTCTGATACTCAGGTGGCAACACGCATCTCTGCGTGCCTGCCGGACATCTCAGCTTGGATGTCAGCCCACCACCTCAAGCTCAACCTCGATAAGACAGAGATCCTCTTCAATTCCAATGGGGGGGCAGGAATAGCTAGTAGCAGTAGCTAGCATGCCTTAGTTAGCTAGCCTGGTTAACATGCTTTTCAGTGTTTATCTAACCTTGTCTTTACAGTCTCATAGAACCAGATCACTGAGGCGAGCCGGACCCTTCTTTGATCAAGTCTGGGAAATTAGGAAAGTGGCACTTTACCAAGGCAGGCACAGAAGGCAGGGTGTCCTGGTTCAAGCAAGGGCAGCCTGAGCATGCACCAAGCCGAGACATACAAAACAACAAACATGAGTATCTTTTGTTGATATGGTGTGACCGGGCGCATGGTCGCTAACCTGAACCCGGTTTGTTGGCCTTTGTCGTTTCGTTCGCGTTAGCCATCTCACTCATTGCTATAGCCAGGCTTAGCAACCAGAAGAATAACTAATTGGTTGCTAGGTAGGAAACTATGAAAACAAAATACAAACTCTAGCACAGAACGTCCAAAGGGGGGCTCAACCACAAAAGGAGAGATTAGTTGGAGCAAAGTTTGATAGACTGTTTGTTTAAGTAGCTGAATTGTTCTGCTCAGCTCAATGTGAAGAGCAGAATTGAAGGAATGAATCAGAGCCTCAGTGTTATCACCTGTTGAAGGCGGGGCTTCTAGCGAGGCACGGCTTTCATTTGCCTTGTCAGGCTTGATTGTAAGTTCTTCAGTCGAGCTCGTGAGAACGCGACTCAACATAGTTCTGTGTTCTACTGAGGTAGCCTAGCGGTGAAGTGTGTTGGGACAGTAACATTGGTTCGAATCCCTGGGACGACAAGGTGGAAAAATATGCTGTTCTCCCAATAACGACTGCTCCCTGGGCATCGATGACGTGGGCGTCAATTAAGGCAGCCCCCGTAACTTTCTGATTCAGAGGGGTTTGATTAAATGTGGAAAACACATTTCGGTTGAATGCATTCAGTTGTGTGTCTGACTAGGTATCCCCTTTCCCCTGAAAGGGAACAGATAGACAGAAAGGAGGAAAGTCTATCATTTGGGTCAAGTGACTTGCGTCTACCCCTCCTGGCATGTTCATCATAAACCATGAAGCATCAATGTCTGACGAGATGCCAGAGATGACACCTTTAATCTGTGCCTTACTCCACTTAATGAGTCAATATTTTTCTCAGCCACAATGCACGTATGATTTTGATTTTTAGACCAATGAGATAAAACAGAATAGAAGACAGACACAAAGAGAGTCAAGGTGATGAAACACATTTTAATCTAATCACAAAAGTACAGAAATATGCAGTAAAATTGAATAGACCTACTTTACAGAAATAACATGGAAGCTCCAGGCTAATATTTATTGCCATGAATAAACAAAGACCTGTCATCAAAATCAAAGTTTGGTTGATTTAATGTAGCGAAATCAAAGAGCAAACAATGCTAAATAGGCATAGCCAGTGGCTATTTTGATTAATTGATTGTAATCATTAGAGCATGATGATGGGGGCAAAAGAAATATGTATATAATGGACAAAAAAAAACATTCAGGGACCTACCCAGAGCAGGGCAAAATGTAATACATATGTTGATGTTTTTTCTCATCTTGGCCTGGACCGATTCTTATAGGATTGTCATCCAAAGCATCAGCAAGACACTTCCAGCAGCAGAGGTCACGACCCAGGAACTGCTTCCTCTGGGGGACGTGTTGTAGTTAAATGGCTTCAAGGGCCCAGCCTGTAAGGATGGATCACTCCTGCAACTCACTGAAAGAGTAGCCGTCATGTTGCGGATGTTTCCCTCATACATGGTGTAGTTTTTCTGTAGAAGGAACAAACATGACATGGATGGAGAGGATGTTTTGAAATGACAGCATGAGCATTTACATTTTTATTGAGTGGATGCTTACATTGACATCTATGATGAACCCAATCTGAGGGACCGTCTTCATTGTGGCCTCATGCACGGCAGTAGACGACTGGTCCCAAGCTGCAGTCTTAAACATCTCCCCAATGTCTCTGTGGGGCACACACAAAGTCATTCTGGTTTACATGAAACAACTTAATATAATATATGCCATTTAGCAGATGCTTTTATCCAAGCGACTTACATTAATATGATTTTACTGCTCTAGGGATGTAATTATTCTTTGGATTACCTTATTTACTATTATGTATTGATTTACTTATTATATTTTTTTTCACCCTTTATGTGATGTGCAATGCAGAGAACGCCGGAAGAAGAATTATCATTTAATTACCACAGTGATTTTTTGTAATGTTAGTTTTTGTATCAAGTAATCCCATAAGGGATGGGTTGCCAATTTGACACAAAAATAAAATTGTATTCATTCATTTAATTAATTAATTAATTCATGCAGTCATGCGTAACTAGCCACTAAAACAAACAGGCACAGTACCAGTCTAAAAATGTAAATGTGTGGGTGTAAACTGTGACAATGTGAAGGCTCTTACTGGTTGACTGTCTTCCCCATCATGGCCATGTATGCATGCATGTCAGGGTGGCTGCAGCAGCTGGTGACGGGGATGGCTGGGTAGTAGAAGACAAAGGCTAGACACATCTCATCAGTGGTGGCAAGCCCTAACTGTGTGATTCCTTTGCGATTGGTTGTGTTATAGGTGCACTCCACAACAATCTCATCGCCCTGCAGTGGGGAAGAGATACTGCTTTAAGAAAGATCTAATGACTAACAATACCACTCATCCATGACAACCATTTGAAATACAAGAAGTACATGGATGCTTACTGGTTTGATGGTCTTAATATTTCCCAGATTGGTGGCCTGCTGCATCTCAAAGTTGAAGTTCTCATCCAAGCCCAGGAAGTCAATCTGCTCTCCATTCCTGTGGAGGTTAGCATCAAGAGCAGTGGTGAGAGTGAAGAATCATCCAGAAAGATCATCAAAGCTTATCGCTAATTATCCAGACAATGACACCACGTATTGGTCATATCATAGGCTGGTATCATGATCATATTTTGGGGTGTCCTCTCTCCAGGGACACAACTTTGGTTTTAGAATTGGGGGGGGACATATATATATATATATATATATATATATATTTGTTTGTTTTTTCCAGTCGGATAAACACTTCAAACAGCCTACCCAACCACTCGGAGGCGTCCGCATGGTCCTAAAGCGCACCGATATGCACTGTTTTGTATCACATTCCAATGATAGAACTGGGGCGGGACAAAAATGCAATTTCAGAATGTCCCAGGTAAAGTTGCGACCCTGCCGCTCTCTCTCACCTGATGTGGCCAGCTTGCACCTTCCTCCCAGCCAGGTGAGTGTGCAGTGCCACGGAGAACACAGAGAGGTCAGGGACAGGGTCAGGCAGGATCTGGGGAAAGCCAGAAAGCAGGGTCATTTTGAGCAAAATCCTGTTTTGTTGAAACAGAGATGGCTATGCATAATATACCAGAAAGGAAAGAGTTAGCTGGCTCTTTCCTTTTTTGATGACAATCTGCTCTACAATGTCATCAACATCAGCCATCCTTCTTCATTCTAGTGTCAAAGGGCACTGAGCGTACGTCTGAGAAGTGTGATGTGTTACAGAGGCCGTAGCTGTGGAATGCTGGTGCATTGGGAGGGATAGTGTAGCCCCAGCCAATGGCCACCATTAGGCCTGTAGTCATGATGCCCACATCATGCTGCCTGAGCTGGGCAGTGTAGTACAGCCTCAGGCCTGAGCTATCCCTCCGGCCTGCAGGGGGAGACAGAGGAGAAGACGTGATGATGGGGGCTTTAGATGATCACTAAATTCAATCAAAGTCCTGGAGAACCTCAGGGTGTGCAGGCTTTGTTCTGTTCAAGGACTAGCACATGGTTCACCTAATCATCAAGATTGGCACAGGGTAAACCTGTTAATCCTATAATAGTGGATTCGAACATTTTAATTACTAGCTAGTGAATGGTTACCTGCTTCTTGGGCCAGGTTGTTGTAGTGGATTTCCAGCCTGTAGAACTCATCATTATTCTGTCCTCCAATAGGGATCCCAGCTATTTCTGGAAGCTCAAAAGCCTGGAATGGAGAAGACAATGTAGAGACAGAGATCAGACTAGCATGTGTGTCCATGCATGCATGCGTGTATATTAATGTTTTCAGAAGGGGGCAGTCTCTCACCCCTCCTCCCACCCCCCAGGCAGACACCACTCTGATGCAGTCCTCCCCTGATCCTTCCGTGTAGCATTTCTTCTCATAGGTCTGGTTCACAGAGGAGGGGCAGCCATAGAGAAGCATGTGGTGGACCAGGTCCAGGTGCTCAATCACCGGCTCAATCTGAGCGACAGGGAGAGAGAAGGAGGCATAGAGAGAAGAAGCAGGGAGAGGGAAGAGATGACTCCAATGACAAACTTATGATGTAATTGCAAAATGATTAGACCATGAAATGATAGAGGGCTCATTTACCCGATAGATATGATTTTTGCCGTTGAGCTTTGGCACCTTCATGACCTTGCAGTGGTAGTATGTACGTTCGGCAGGGACAGTAACCTGCAATGGAAGAAGGACTACTGTGTTAACGATGCAGTCCGGGATCGTAAGTACAACAGATTTGTAACATATTGTATGAATTGGATTCATAACCTATCATACGAATTGCAAAAAAAATAACAGATGATAATAATAATTTGCAGGACATAACATATCATACAAAATGGATGAGGTAGTACACAAAAAACAGGGACCCATCTTGGCTCGTGAGCACCACTTTCAAAACTACTGGCTGAAATTATACAGAAGTTCTGGAGCATCACTTTAATAGTATAAGTGTTGCCAGTCCATTCTGTTCCACAGTCACATGTTGTAGACTAAAGATACCACCTCCTGTATATTCAATATCACAATCTTAATTCAAATTAATTTAATTCATTCATCTTTGACCTGTTCCACCCCAGGAGTAAAGTAAAATATTTTACTTCAAACTAAAAGTCCTGCTGTGCCTGATCTAGAGGAAATAGATGACCCCCCTTCAGGACATGAGTGTGAGGTCACTCTTACATTCTCCCCCACGAAGTCTAGATAGTTGCTGTCTGGGGGGCTGGATCTGGGCATGAACTTGAGTAGATTGACCTCCTTGGTCCCCCTTCTTTTGGCATGGTACCTTATGTCATCAGACGTACCATAGGCATAGATCAGCTTCACTGGACTGTCCTATGAGAAGAGGGGGATGGAACAAAACAACATCAATTGACATAAAACATACAAGAGCACAGAAGAACAAAAATCACAGAGTGAAGACTAGGTGTGAAGAAAAGGCCTAGAAGCCAGTAGACACTTAGTAGGGTCTGCATCATTTAGTGACATTGGTGTTTTGACACTTGTTATGTCACCATTGTCTTTATTAATGCTGTTTTTGTGAACCATCTAGGGTTACAACTGCTCACTTTGAAAATGTTTGCCTGCATCCCTGTGTATAGGCCATTGTTCCAATCACCGGATTATTTGTGTTGAATTACTCTAAATAAAATAATCAGTAGGTGCATGTAAACCAGAGATGGTCTCCAGAGTGCTTTCAAACAGCAGGTACATTAGATTGAACACACTGAACAGAATATAAATGAATCAGGGGATTAGGAGGAAACTGGAGCTTTGCATGGAGGCCTGTAGTGAGATTATGAGAAGATGTAAAAGTACAAACAATGAAGCACAACAATGAAATGCCAGACCACAATAGTGTAAAAAGATTCTGGTCCAAACAATGGAACGTATCACACCTTAATCTAGGCATTGAACCATGGGAACGGCCATAGGAGCAGATCCTATTTCTCAGGGGTGTGAACGCCTAAAGACCATACCATTATTACCATGGCAACAGATGGGGAAGGATATTTTGGCCCACCATCACTTGAGAAACTAACGAACTCTATGTTTGTTATAAAGAATATGTCAGAGCTACTAGGAGTACTGGGTGGATGGAGTCAAACGCAGAGAGCAAGGTTAAGGAACGTGGATTTATTTCCAATGCACAGGGAAAAAGATCATGCCCTAAAACATACGGGCGCATGAGAAAAGAAGTCCAAAAACACCGGACTAAACTGTTCAGAGGAAATACAAAATCCACTACACGATCCAACACCAACATAACAGAAAGTAAGCCCGCACAACAGCCAGCGGGCTACCTAACCTTATATAGCCTACCCACCAAACTAAACTCAAAACAGGTGCACCCAATCAGCCCAAACTAACAGAAACAAAAAGGAAAGAATCGATGGCAGCTAGTAGGCCGGTGACGACGACCGCCGAGCTCCGCCCGAACAGGAAGAGGCACCATCCTCGGCGGGATTCGTGACAGTACCCCTCGAGGACGACCCGGAGGGCGAGGCGCAGGACAATCCGGGTGGCAACGGTGGAAATCAGCCAAGAGGGAAGGATCTAAAATATCTTTCCCCGTTACCCAGCACCTCTCCTCCGGACCGTACCCCTCCCAGTCAACGAGGTACTGCAGGCCCCTCACCCGGCGTCTCGAGTCCAGAATAGCTCGTACAGCGTACGCCGGGGACCCCTCGATATCCAGAGGGGGCGGAGGGACCTCCGGCACCTCACCTTCCTGAAGGGGACCAGCTACCACCGGCCTGAGGAGAGACACATGAAACGAGGGGTTAATACGATAGTAAGAAGGGAGTTGTAATCTATAACACACCTCGTTTATCCTCCTCAGGACTTTAAATGGCCCCACACACTGCGGCCCCAGCTTCCGGCAGGGCAGGCGGAGGGGCAGGTTTCGGGTCGAGAGCCAGACCCTGTCCCCTGGTGCGAACACAGGGGCCTCACTGCGGTGGCGGTCAGCGCTCCTCTTCTGTCGCTCACTGGCCTGCCTGAGAGAGGCCTGGACTGCCCGCCAGGTCTCTCTAGAGCGCTGGACCCACTCCTCCACCGCAGGAGCTTCGGTCTGGCTCTGATGCCACGGAGCCAGGACCGGCTGGTACCCCAATACGCACTCAAATGGCGACATGTTAGTTGAGGAGTGGCGGAGTGAGTTCTGGGCCAACTCTGCCCACGGGACGTACCTTGCCCATTCTCCAGGCCGGTCCTGGCAATACGACCTCAGAAACCTACCCACTTCCTGGTTCACTCTTTCCACCTGCCCATTACTTTCAGGGTGATACCCAGAGGTAAGGCTGACCGAGACCCCCAGACGCTCCATAAACGCCCTCCATACCCGGGACGTGAACTGGGGACCTCGATCAGATACGATGTCCTCCGGCACCCCGTAGTGCCGGAAGACGTGGGTAAAGAGAGCCTCCGCAGTCTGTAGGGCCGTAGGGAGACCAGGCAATGGAAGGAGACGACAGGACTTAGAAAACCGATCCACAACGACCAAAACGGTAGTGTTCCCCTGAGAGGGGGGAAGATCAGTCAGGAAATCTACCGATAAATGAGACCATGGCCGTTGTGGAACCGGGAGGGGTTGTAACTTCCCTCTCGGCAGGTGCCTAGGAGCCTTACTCTGTGCGCATACCGAGCAGGAAGAGACATAGAGTCTCACGTCCTTAGCCAAGGTGGGCCACCAGTATTTCCTCCTAAGATCCCGCACTGTTCTCTCAATCCCCGGATGACCCGAAGAAGGTAGTGTATGAGCCCACCGAATCAAACGATCACGAACACCAAGCGGTACGTACCTAAGGCCAGTTGGACACTGGGATGGCACAGGTTCTACCCTTAACGCCCGCTCGATGTCCGCGTCCACCTCCCATACCACCGGGGCCACCAGACACGAGGCTGGAAGGATGGGAGTCGGATCGATGGACCGGTCATCCGTGTCATAAAGACGTGACAGCGCGTCGGCCTTAGTGTTAAGGGAACCTGGTCGGTAAGAGATCGTAAATCTAAAACGAGTAAAGAACATGGCCCACCTAGCTTGACGTGGACTCAGTCTCTTCGCCTCTCGGATATACTCCAGATTTCGGTGGTCAGTCCAGATGAGAAAAGGGTATTTGGCCCCCTCAAGCCAGTGTCTCCACACCTTCAGGGCCTTTACCATAGCTAGTAACTCCCGGTCCCCCACATCATAGTTCCGCTCCGCCGGCTCCAGCTTCTTTGAAAAGAAAGCACAGGGACGGAGCTTCGGTGGCGTGCCCAAGCGCTGGGATAGCACGGCTCCAACACCAGCCTCGGACGCATCCACCTCCACTATGAACGCTAACGAAGGGTCCGGATGCGCCAACACGGGAGCCTCAGTAAACCTTGCCTTCAACTGGTTGAAGGCTCCATCTGCCTCAGCCGACCACCGTAAACGCACCGGCCCCCCCTTTAGCAGTGAGGTAATGGGTGCCGCCACTTGACCAAAACCCCGGATAAACCTCCGGTAGTAATTGGCAAACCCTAAAAACCGCTGCACCTCCTTTACCGTGGTTGGAGTCGGCCAATTACGCACGGCGTTTACGCGGTCACACTCCATCCTCACCCCCCGAGGTGGAAATGCGATAACCCAGGAAGGAAACGGCTGGTTTGGAGAACACACATTTCTCAGCCTTGACGTATAGGTCATGCTCCAGCAGTCGCCTAAGCACCCTGCGCACCAGGGAGACATGCGCGGCGCGTGTGGCAGAATAGATCAAGATGTCATCAATATATACTACCACACCCTGCCCCTGCAAGTCTCTGAGAATCTCATCTACAAAGGATTGGAAAACGGCTGGAGCATTCTTCAACCCATACGGCATGACGAGGTACTCATAGTGGCCTGATGTGGTACTAAACGCTGTTTTCCACTCGTCTCCTCCCCGAATACGCACCAGATTATACGCGCTCCTGAGGTCCAGTTTTGTGAAAAACGCGCTCCGTGGAATGATTCCATCGCCGTAGCGATCAGAGGTAGTGGATAACTAAATCCCACTGTGATTGAATTTAGACCTCGATAATCAATGCACGGACGCAGTCCTCCCTCCTTTTTTCTCACAAAAAAGAAACTCGAGGAGGCGGGTGACATGGAGGGCCGAATGAACCCCTGTCCCAGAGCTTCCGTGACATATGTCTCCATAGCCAACGTCTCCTCCTGTGACAAAGGGTACACGTGACTCCTGGGAAGTGCAGCGTTCTCCTGGAGGTTTATCACGCAATCCCACCGTCGATGAGGTGGTAATTTAGTCGCTTCCTTCTTACTAAAAGCGATAGCCAAATCGGCATATTCTGGGGGAATGCGCACAGTGGAAACCTGGTCTGGACTCTCCACCGATGTGGCACCGATGGAAACTCCCACACACCTACCTGAACACTCATCTGACCACCCCTGAAGAGCTCCCTGTCGCCAGGAAATGAGGGGATTGTGAATGGCTAGCCAGGGAATCCCCAACACCACTGGAAACCCAGGTGAATCAATAAGGTAAAAACTGATCTGCTCCCTATGATCCCCCTGGGTTACCATGTCCAGCGGAATCGTGGCCTCCCTGACCAGCCCTGACCCTAACGGTCGGCTATCTAGGGAGTGCACGGGAAAAGGTGGGTCTATCTGCACCAGCGGAATACCCAACCTACGGGCGAGTCCGCGATCCATAAAACTCCCAGCTGCGCCTGAGTCGACTAGCGCCTTATGCTGAAGAGAGGGAAAAAACGCAGGGAAAAAAATAACCAAAAACATATGACCAACAGGGAGCTCTGGGTGAGTCTTGTGCCTACTCACCTGAGGTGGCCGAGGAGTATTCCGCCTGCCATCCCGACTCCCAGATGGACTCCTCCAGCACCGGTCCGAAGTGTGTCCTCTCCGGCCACAGTAGGTGCAAGAAGAGCCACCTCCTCCGGTCCCCCTAGATGCAGCTCCTCCCAACTCCATCGGAGTTGGAGCGGGAGGGCTGGGAGGTGGAATGGACAGGACCCCCTCTGAACGCCCGCGGGCAGCTAGCAGGTTATCTAGTCGAATCGACATGTCGATCAGTTCATCTAGAGATAGTGTGGTGTCCCGACAAGCTAGCTCCCGACGGACGTCCTCCCGAAGGCTACAACGGTAATGGTCTATTAAGGCCCTGTCATTCCACCCCGCACCAGGAGCCAAGGTCCGGAACTCTAAAGCGAACTCCTGGGCGCTCCTCGTCTCCTGTCTCAGGTGGAATAGACGCTCACCCGCCGCTCGGCCCTCTGGTGGGTGGTCGAACACAGCCCGAAACCGGCGGGTGAACTCTGCATAATGGTCCCGAGCTGAGTCTGGGCTGTTCCATACCGCGTTGGCCCAGTCCAGGGCTCTCCCCGACAAACAGGAGACAAGGAGGCTTACACTCTCTTCCTCCGAGGGAGTCGGACGCACGGTAGCCAGGTAAAGCTCAAGCTGGAGCAAAAATCCCTGGCAACCAGCCGCTGCTCCATCGTACTCCCTCGGGGGGGTGAGACGCAATGAGCTGGTCCCAGCCGATGACCCTGTGGGAGTGGGTTGTGTCGTCTGCAGGGGAGCTGTAAGGGGCGTCGGGAGACCACTCCTCTCCCATCGTTCCATCCTCTCCATCATCTGGTCCATCGCTGATCCGATACGATGAAGTACAGCTGTATGATGCTGGACACGCTCCTCCATAGTTGGGAGAGGGGTGGTCGCGGCTCCTGCTGACTCCATAGTTGGTGCGGGCTTCTGTCAGAGCTACTAGGAGTACTGGGTGGATGGAGTCAAACGCAGAGAGCAAGGTTAAGGAACGTGGATTTATTTCCAATGCACAGGGAAAAAGATCATGCCCTAAAACATACGGGCGCATGAGAAAGAAGTCCAAAAACACCGGACTAAACTGTTCCGAGGAAATACAAAATCCACTACACGATCCAACACCAACATAACAGAAAGTAAGCCCGCACAACAGCCAGCGGGCTACTGTAACAGTCCTGACCTGTTTTATGTTGTTTTTTATGTGTTTATGGTCAGGGCATGTGTTTTGGGTGGGCAGTCTATGTTATCTGTTTCTATGTTGGTTTTGGGTTACCTGGTATGGCTCTTGATTAGAGGCAGGTGGTTTGCGTTTTCCTCTAATTAAGAGTCATATTTAGGTAGGGCGTTCTCACTGTTTGTTTGTGGGTGATTGTCTCCTGTGATGTCTTCGTCGTTGTCGATGTTATTCACTTTCGGATCTGTTTGGCTGTTCGTGTGTTTTGATGTAACGTTCCTGTTCGTGAGTTTACGTTTGTGATGTGAGTTTATGTTCAGGTTCCGTTCTACGTCGTTTTGTTATTTTGTAGTTTTGAAAGTGTTTTGTTTTGTTTCGTGTTGCTGTCAAATATATAATAAAGATGGCATATTTCCCTGAACCCGCATTTTGGTTAGAAGATCCTTCTCTCCTCACCTCATCTGAGGATGAGGAAAGCGACAGCCTTAACAGAATCACCCACCAACAAACAGTGACCAAGCGGTATGGGAATGCTCGACGGAGCAACAGGAACTTCTGGACTTGGGAGGAGATCTTGGACGGTAGAGGACCTTGGGCTCAACCAGGGGAATATCGCCGTCCAAAGGAGGAATTGGAAGCAGCGAAGGCTGAGCGGCGCTGGTATGAGGAGGCAGCGCGACGACGCGGTTGGGAGCCCGTGAGTAAGACCAAAAAATTTATTGGGGGGGGGCACACGAGGAGTGTGGCAAAGCCGGGTAGGATACCCGAGCAAACTCCCCGTGCTTACCGTGGAGGTAGAAGGCGTCGTACTGGTAAGACACCGTGTTATGCGGTAAAGCGCACGGTGTCCCCAGTACGCGTGCTTAGCCCAGTGCGGGCTATTCCACCTTGCCGCACTGGGAGGGCTAGGTTGGGCATCGAGCCGGGTGCCATGAAGCCGGCCCAACGTAGCTGGTCTCCAGTACGTCTCCTCGGGCCGGTGTACATGGCACCAGCCTTACAGGTGGTGTCCCCGGTTCGCCTGCATAGCCCAGTGCGGGCTATTCCACCTCGCCGCACTGGCAGGGCTACGGGGTTCATTCAACCTGGTAGGGTTGGGGAGGCTCGGTGCTCAAGAGCACGTGTCCTCCTTCACGGTCCGGTAGACCCGGTGCCACCTCCATGTACCAGTCCTCCGGTGGCAGCCCCCCGTACCAGGCTGTCTCTCCGGGTTCTCTCTCCTGCTGTTTCCTCCTCTCCAGCGCAGCCGGTGCCTAGACCACGCACCAGGCTGTCTCTCCTTCTCCTCCCTACAGAGCTATCTGTCTCCCCAGCGCCATCTGAGCCATCCGTCTCCCCAGCGCCATCTGAGCCATCCGTCTCCCCAGCGCCATCTGAGCCATCCGTCTCCCCAGCGCCGTCTGAGCCATCCGTCTCCCCAGCGCCGTCTGAGCCATCCGTCTCTCCAGCGCCGTCTGAGCCATCCGTCTCCCCAGCGCCGTCTGAGCCATCCGTCTGCCATGAGCCTGCAAAGCCGCCCGTCTGCCATGAGCCTGCAAAGCCGCCCGTCTGCCATGAGCCTACAGAGCCATCCGCCAGACAGGAGCCGCTAGAGCCGTCAGCCAGACAGGAGCCGCTAGAGCCGTCAGCCAGACAGGATCTGCCAGAGCCGCCAACCAGACAGGATCTGCCAGAGCCGCCAACCAGACAGGATCTGCCAGAGCCGCCAACCAGACAGGATCTGCCAGAGCCGCCAACCAGACAGGATCTGCCAGAGCCGCCAACCAGACAGGATCTGCCAGAGCCGCCAGCGAGCCATGAGCAGCCAGAGCCGTCAGAGAGCCATGAGCAGCCAGAGCCGTCAGAGAGCCATGAGCAGCCAGAGCCGTCAGAGAGCCATGAGCAGCCAGAGCCGTCAGAGAGCCATGAGCAGCCAGAGCCGTCAGAGAGCCATGAGCAGCCAGAGCCGTCAGCCTGCCATGAGCGTCGAGAGCCGTCAGCCTGCCATGAGCGTCGAGAGCCGTCAGCCTGCCATGAGCGTCGAGAGCCGTCAGCCTGCCATGAGCGTCGAGAGCCGTCAGCCTGCCATGAGCGTCGAGAGCCGTCAGTCTGCCATGAGCGTCGAGAGCCGTCAGCCTGCCATGAGCGTAGAGAGCCGTCAGCCTGCCATGAGCGTAGAGAGCCGTCAGCCTGCCATGAGCGTCGAGAGCCGTCAGCCTGCATGGACCTGCCAGAGCCGTCCAGCCAGGACCTGCCAGAGCCGTCCAAACAGGACCTGCCAGAGTCCTTCAGCCGGGATCTGCCCCTTGTCCCGGTGTTGCCCCTTGTCCCGGTGCTGCCCCTTGTCCCGGTGCTGCCCCTTGTCCCGGTGCTGCCCCTTGTCCCGGTGCTGCCCCTTGTCCCGGTGCTGCCCCTTGTCCCGGTGCTGCCCCTTGTCCCGGTGCTGCCCCTTGTCCCGGTGCTGCCCCTTGTCCCGGTGCTGCCCCTTGTCCCGGTGCTGGTCCTTGTCCCGGTGCTGCCCCTTGTCCCGGTGCTGCCCCTTGTCCCGGTGCTACCCCTTGTCCCGGTGCTGCCCCTTGTCCCGGTGCTGGCTGTTTATTTAGGGGAAGGTAGTTTTAGGGTGGTCAGTGGAAGGGGTAGACAGAAGAGGGGAGTGACTATGGTGGTGTGGGGAGAGCGTCCAGAGCCGGAGCCACCACCGTGGTCAACTGCCCACCCAGACCCTCCCCTGGACTTTGTGCTGGTGCGCCCGGCGTTCGCACCTTGAGGGGGGGGGTTCTGTAACAGTCCTGACCTGTTTTATGTTGTTTTTTATGTGTTTATGGTCAGGGCATGTGTTTTGGGTGGGCAGTCTATGTTATCTGTTTCTATGTTGGTTTTGGGTTACCTGGTATGGCTCTTGATTAGAGGCAGGTGGTTTGCGTTTTCCTCTAATTAAGAGTCATATTTAGGTAGGGCGTTCTCACTGTTTGTTTGTGGGTGATTGTCTCCTGTGATGTCTTCGTCGTTGTCGATGTTATTCACTTTCGGAGCTGTTTGGCTGTTCGTGTGTTTTGATGTAACGTTCCTGTTCGTGAGTTTACGTTTGTGATGTGAGTTTATGTTCAGGTTCCGTTCTACGTCGTTTTGTTATTTTGTAGTTTTGAAAGTGTTTTGTTTTGTTTCGTGTTGCTGTCAAATATATAATAAAGATGGCATATTTCCCTGAACCCGCATTTTGGTTAGAAGATCCTTCTCTCCTCACCTCATCTGAGGATGAGGAAAGCGACAGCCTTAACAGCTACCTAACCTTATATAGCCTACCCACCAAACTAAACTCAAAACAGGTGCACCCAATCAGCCCAAACTAACAGAAACAAAAAGGAAAGAATCGATGGCAGCTAGTAGGCCGGTGACGACGACCGCCGAGCTCCGCCCGAACAGGAAGAGGCACCATCCTCGGCGGGATTCGTGACAGAATACATTTATTTAGGTTAAAAGGGAACAACTCTCAAACCCGGCTTAGGTTGCTTAGATATTTGTAAAATAACCTTTTATGAATAGAAATAGTCAATCATGATAACGGAACATGATCTTCCTCTTCAATCCTTTCAAGACTTTTAGTACAGATTACTTGTTAACAGTTTGTGTCTCTGTGTGAAACAGTTGACTTACGGTGATGTGGAAGTCTTCCTCGTCACAAGACTGGATGGACCTCCTGAAGGTCATGGTGGTTTGACCATCTGCTTCGGTCAGGGACAGGAGGGTGTAGCTCTGTTTCTTATCCACCAGGGGAAATGAGTTCCCTGTGGCATGATAATCCTGAAAGAGAGACAACACAGAAATACTGAAGTTATCTGGAGTCTATATGAAGGTTAATAGAGTTCTGTGTTATTAAACAAAAATGTTGTGGCGTTTCTGAAGGAGCAACACATTCACAGGTAACTTTAATGAGTCATTTAATCTTCCAACGGTTTGCAGGTGTTGAAAACCAAAACACCTACAACTCCTTCTTTGGGTCGGCAGGTAGCCTAGCGGTTAGAGCATTAGTCCAGTAACCAAAAGGTTGCTGGATTGAATCCCTGAGCGGACAAGGTAAAAATATGTCGTTCTGCCCCTGAACAAGTCAGTTAACCCATTGTAGGCTGTCATTGTAAATAAGAATTTGTTCTTGCCTAGTTAAATAAAGGTTTAAAAAAACTCCATATGACTAGATCAGTGTTCCCCAACAGCGCACATTTTTGCTGTAGCACCCCAGACAATCACACCTGATTCAACTTTTCAACTAATCAAGTTCTTAATGAGTTGAATCAGATAAGCTTGTCCAGGTGTCACGATCGTCTTGCTGTGAGAGATTGGACCAAGGCGCAGCGTGTGCAAAATACATCTTCTTTTATTAAAGAAGAGAGAAAAACAAACAAGAAACGAACAACTATACACGAACTAACAAAATAACAAAACTGACGACCGTGACGCTATACAGACAGATAGTGCTGACACAAACACTACACATAGACAATTACCCACAAATGCATGATGCCTATGGCTGCCTTAAATATGGGTCCCAATCAGAGACAAATGAAAGACATCTGTCTCTGTTTGAGAACCACTCAGGCAACCATAGACATACCTAGAAACATACACTCAACCATAGACATACCTAGAAACATTCACTCAACACAAACCCATACACTAAACCCAACACCCTCTTTACCATATAACCACCCAAAACACAAACATTCCCCATGTCACACCCTGACCTAACTAAAATAATAAAGAAAACAAAGAATACTAAGGCCAGGGTGTGACACCAGGGCAACAACAAAAATGTGCTGTTGGTGGTACTTGAGGACTGGAGTTGGGAAACACTGAACTAGATGATCATGATTACTGCTACTACTATAGCCACTTTACTGTTACAGTAGCCTACTTCTATCCCTACAATATAACTACTGCTATTCCTGCACGTAACAGAACAACAACTACTACAATACATTACCACTCATTCTCTTGTGTCTAATACTAATGATTAGAAACTAGTTAATAATAACAGGTTAATAGTTTAGATACCATGAAATAGGTGCCATTTGGTCCGACCCCTCCCATAACGATGTCCGATGCAGCCATGCCTCCATTTGGGCTGAACCCGAATCCCAACCAGCCAGTGGTCTTGACGGTGAGCTGGAACATGATGGTGCCCTGGACCTCACTGAACCCCCACTTCAGAATGACGTTACTGTCTGCGTCGAGGTTCTCCATGAAGGGCATGAGTGTGTCCTGCTGTGCCCCTGTCCCTGGAGGCCAAGCCAGGAGCAGGGAGAGGAGTAGAGGGATCATACTGTCTTGTCACCCACAGATAGACCCTGAGACCTCTACCTGATGAGAGACACACACTCCCAAACAAACAGCTGTCTAGCTACGGAGCACCGCTAAGATTCTAATACACACTCACTCACTCACTCACTCAAACAACAGAGTCCTTCAGGGTCATTACACACTCACACTCCCTAGCTCTAACCTTTCTGAGATGTTCTCTCTCCTTTTGCCACCCTCCTCTCCTCCTCCTTAGTCGTTCCTACCTCCTCCCTCATATAAACCTGTTCCTACACAAATGACACTGTCAGTGGATTACTGGAAGTCCTGAGTCTGGAGTCATATTCCGTAGGAGTGATATATGATATGAGGAGGAGAGGAGGGATGCCTTTGTTTTGGAGTTGGAGAACAGGTGAACAGTTCTGTAGGTTTTGATCCAAAAGAATGGAAGGAATCCCAACAAACATGTTCACATTGGGACAATGCACCTTTGCTCATAGGTTCCACATTACCCCCCAAGGCATGAGCCGAGTGTGGGAAACCCATATCTGGTGATGGCAGCCCCCATCTTTTCTCAGTAAACATTCACACCAAAATTCTGTACATTGGCACTGTACAGAATTCCGCCTCCTGGACATTATGGGCATACAGTGTTTCTAGCCTCTGATTGGCCAGTTGGTCCGACCCATGCTCTTACAAGGTTATAAATAGATCCCAGTCCCGGACCGTCCTTTGTCGCTGTGTGATTTCTTGTGAGAGCATGGTCAGACTTATGCCTTTGGGATGCGTAGAAAAACAGTTCACTATTGTTGGTAGCATTGTTATTATTGCAGTGTGTGCTAGCTTAGCTGGGTTTATTTAGTTAATCCTTGTTGTTATTGTGTTATTGTTACCTTCAAAACAAAGTCGTTTGATATTGGGGACGCTGACGTAGATAGATGAAGTTAACAAGCTAGCTATTTTCATAATTATTTCGATCATGGTATATGGCGTTGGTATTTGCTAGTGTGATATATTACTGGTTCACTGATTTGGCCATGAGAATGTTGTCATAGCGTTGATATTTTACACGGCAAACTAAATTGTGTTAAGCCATAAGCACAGCTGGTTCTCTAACAACAACTAGCTAACTCAGGAACGCTTAACTCCGTTCTCTTATATTGAGGCGGTTCGGAAAGTATTCAGACCCCTTGACTTTTTCCACATTTTGTTACGTTACAGCTTTATTCTCAAATTTATACAATAATTCCCCCCCCTAATCAATCTACACACAATACACCATAATGACAAAGTGAAAGCAGGTTTTTAGAAATTGTTGCAAATTAAATCAAATTAAAAACAGAAATACTTTATTTACATGAGTGCTCAGACCCTTTGCTATGAGACTCGAATTTGAGCTCAGGTGCATCCTGTTTCCATTGATTGCTATATAGAGTAGGCAGACAGGCATTGAGGCATTCAGTTACTGTTCGATTGAACATTAGGCTGGGCAAAACGAGTGACCTAAGCGACTTTGAGTGCCAGGCGCGCCAATTCCAGTATCTAAGAAATTGATGGCCTCCTGGGCCTTTCACGCACGACAGTGTCTAGGGTATACAGAGAATGGTGCGACAAACAAAAAACATCCAGTCAGCAGTAGTCCTGTGGGCGAGAAAAGCTTGTTGAGGAGAGAATGGCAAGAATCGTTCAAGCTAAGAGGTGGGCCACAAACAGGAAAATAACGGCGCAGTACAAGAATGGTGTGCAGAATGGCATCTCGGAACACACAACTCGTCGGTCCTTGTCACGGATGGGCTATTGCAGCAGACAACCACACCAGGTTCCAGTCCTATCAGTTAAAAACAAGAAGAAGAGGCTCCAGTGGGAACGCGATCACCAACACTGGACAACTGAGGAGTGGAAAAACATCCCCTGGTCCAGAGAAATCTCAGTTCCTGTTACATCATACAGAGTCAGGATTTGGCGTAAGCAGCTTAAGTCCATGGCCCCATCCTGCCTGGTGTCAACAGTATAGGCTGGTGGCGGTGGTGTAATGGTATGGGGAATATATTCCTGGCACACATTAGGTCCCTTGACACCAATTGAGCAACGTGTCCATGCCCCAAAGAATTCAGGCTGTTCTGGGGGCAACGTGGCCGACCCGGTACTAGATGGGTGTAATTAATAAACTTGCCACTGAATGTATATCAATATAAGAGAACAGAGGTGAACATTCCTCAGCTAACATCTAGCTAGTTAGACCTGTTTACAGTGAAGGGTCCTGAGGATCCCCATTGTTTTTTGTTGTATACTTGCCTGTGAAAGTGATTATCTAACTAACTCACCGTTTGAACAGTTTGTTGGTGGGTGGAGGAGGAGGTCTTTTGTAATATTTTAGCTAAAACGGTGTTGCAGCTGGTAACGAAAGTACATTATTATTTCTGTTACAATCATATACATAACATAGCTATCCATAGCCTACACATTTGTATGATAGCTAGCTAGATCTATCCAGCTGGGCTGTTGGATAGAGCTTCAAAGGGAAGCACAACCGAGAGCTGCCCAGTGACACGAGCCTACCAGACGAGCTGAATAACTTCTATGCTCACTTCGAGGCAAGTAACACTGAAACATGCATGAGAGCATCAGCTGGTCCGGATGACTGTGTGATCACGCTCTCCACAGCCGATGTGAGTAAGACCTTTAAACAGGTCAACATTCACAAAGCTGCGGGGCCAGACAGATTACCAGGACGTGTATTCTGAGCATGCGCGGACCAACTGGCAAGTGTCTTCACTGACATTTTCACCTCTCCCTGTCTGAGTCTGTAATACCAACATGTTTCAAGCAGACCACCATAGTCCCTGTGCCCAAGAACACTAAGTTAACCTACCTAAATGACTACCGACCCATAGCACTCACGTCTGTAGCCATGAAATGCTTTGAAAGACTGGTCATGGCTCACATCAACACCATTATCCCAGAACCAGAAACCCTAGACCCACTCCAATTTGCATACCGCACCAAGATGATGCAGTCTCTATTGCACTCCACATTGCCATTTCCCACCTGGACAAAAGGAACATCTATGTGAGAATGCTATTCATTGACTATAGCTCAGCGTTCAACACCATAGTGCCCTCACAGCTCATCACTAAGCTAAGGACCCTGGGATTAAACACCTCCCTATGCAACTGGATCCTAGACTTCCTGACGTGCCGCCCCCAGGTGGTAAGGGTAGGTAACAACACATCCGCCAAGCTGATCCTCAACACAGGGGCCTCTCAGGGGTGCGTGCTCAGTCCCCTCCTGTACTCCCTGTTCACTCAGGACTGCATGGCCAGGCACAACTCCAACACCATCATTAAGTTTGCTGATGACACAACAGTGGTAGGCCTAATCACCGACAATAATTCGACAGCCTATAGGGAGGAGGTCAGAGACCTGACCGTGTGGTGTAAGGACAACAACCTCTCCCTCAACGTGATCAAGACAAAGGAGATGATTGTGGACAACAGGAAAAGGAGGACCGAGCACCCCTCCCCTTTCTCATTGATGGGGCTGTAGTGGAGCAGGTTGAGAGCTTCAAGTTCCTTGGCGTCCATATCACCAACAAACTAACATGGTCCAAGAACATCAAGACAATCGTGAAGAGGGCACGACAAAATCTGTTCCCCCTCAGGAGACTGAAAAGATTTGGCATGGATCCTCAGATCCTCAAAAGTTTTAACAGCTGCACCATTGAGAGCACCCTGCCGGGTTGCATCACTGCCTGGTATGGCAACTGCTTGGCCTCCGACCACAAGGCACTACAGAGGGTAGTGCGTACGGCCCAGTACATCACCAGGGCCATGCTTCCTGCCATCCAGGACCTCTGTACCAGACGGTGTCAGAGGAAGGCCCTAAAAATTGTCAAAGACTCCAGCCACCCTAGTCAAGCGGTACCGCAGCACCAAGTCTAGTTCCAAGAGGCTTCTAAACAGCTTCTAACACATATGGAATCATGTAGTAACCATAAAAGTCTTAAACAAATCTAAATATATTTTATATGTGAGATTCTTCAAAGTAGCCACCCTTTGCCTTGATGACAGAGGATGGAAGTTCAGTATGTAGCTAGATGTAGAAGGCTAATGTTAACTACAGTAGCTAACATTGCCCATGAATGGAAGAGACGCTTGCGAGCAAGCATTTTAGCCAGGTAGCCTAGGACAACAACAAATAAAAGCGTGTACTGTATGACAGAGTGATAGACGTTTCATCAACATGAAAGAGAGGCGGATGGCATTGGCATTTCTCTACAAGTAGGGTGAGTCAACTTGCTACCTGCATGAACGCACACACAAACACACACGCACACAGAAATCAGAACCATGGACAGCCACATCATATTTAGCTTTACGTTGATTGGACTAAATTGTTTATGGTATCTTTAGTTGTCACTGTATTAGACTAAGCAGAGGTGATTTGATGATGTTGAAATATTGAAGTTGAAATGGTGCTGGAATAGTGGAGGCAGCGCCTGTTTTCATTGCGACTTGCCGTAACTCTGTGGTTCTCAATCAATAGTTGTTTTGACCTGCCTAAGATAAATAATGGATTTATTGTGATGGTGTGTATTCAACTGCTTTAATAGACTTTTAAAATGTAGATGTTCCAAAGGCGCGCATCAACGGCTTGTATGTGTGAAGGCCTGGAGATGCTAAACGTGTTTATGTTAGTATGTTAGTTAGTCTTTTGCAACATAATAACCGGCTGACACAATTTCATGGACTACCACAGCCCTACTCTGAGCTCCTTGACTACCTGGGTAAACAATGACGATCACTTTTTTTTTTTTACTTAAAAAAAAAAATATATATACTGTATTATTGCCTGTATGTTTTGTTTATTCCATGTGTAACTCTGTGTTGTTTTATGTGTCGAATTGCTATGCTTTATCTTGGCCAGGTTGCAGTTGCAAATGAGAACTTGTTCTCAATTAGCCTACCTGGTTAAATAAAGGTGAAAAATAAAATAAATAAACTCAGTCACTGTGTTTCTCAAATACTTCACCATAACCCACCAGTGTTATTACTCCGTGAGGTAGACATTCATCATGCAGTCAATTCTCCAATCAGTCAGTGTTATGATTTATTCTATGTTTCCTTAACTCAAGGTTTTTTGTCACTACCTAGATGCTAATCCATTGAAGTAGTACATTCTTCACATTGTTATTGATATGTTTTGTCATTATGTTGTCTCTCTTTCAGACTCTCAGGACAGTGGCTGTCTGTGCTTCTGTTTCTGTTGGTTACTGATCTGAGTTCTCCTTCGAGAACATCCTGTCCCTTTGTGAGTTGAATGGATGTGGGCGGATACTACTGTACAGTACACACACACACTCACATACGTAACACTCATTGGAAACACTCACATGTAGCCGACACACACAGCATGGAACAAAACACCCATATCTTTACAATACCAGGAAACACAATGTATGCAGCTTGTATGAAAATGAATATACACTGAGTTTACAAAACATTAAGAACGGCTCTTTCTATGACAGACTGACCAGGTGAAAACTACAATCCCTGATTGATGTCACTTGTTAAATACACTTCAACTAGTGTAGATGATGGGGAGAAGCAGGGGCGCAACATTCAATGGGATCATGTCCCCCCACATACTGAAATTGCATTTTTGTCCCCCCCAGCTTTATCAAAACAATGTGATACAAAAAGAGGCAATGGTGTGCTTTAGGACCATGCGGACGCCTAGAGCGGTCAGGTAGGCTGTTTGGAGTGTTGAGATGGCTGGATTTTGGACTGAGTGGACACCACAGAGTGGCTGATAGGCTGTGTGAAAGCAAAGCTTCTGGAAGTCTAGCTGGACCAGCAAGGGAGAGTTGAGCATAGTTCAGTGTGTATGTGTTGCGCTCTTTCACAGAGTTGTAAAAGTAAGCAGAGCAGAAACTGGCTACTCTTTAGTTGACTGATGTAGCTGGCAAGATAACTGCTGTTTAACTTAAAACCTCTTAAGGATCGGCTCAATTTTTGCCTAAAATGACAAACCCAAATCTAACTGCCTGCAGCTCAGGCTGTCACGTTCCTGACCTATTTCTGTTAGTTTGTTATATGTGTTAGTTGGTCAGGACGTGAGGTTGGGTGGGCATTCTATGTTTTCTGTTTCTATGTTGGTTTATGGGTTGCCTGGTATGGCTCTTAATTAGAGGCAGGTGTTTGGCGTTCCTCTAATTAAGAGTCATATTTAGGTAGGTGTTTTCACAGTGTTCGTTGTGGGTGATTGTCTCCTGTGTTTGTGTATGTCGTTGCGCCACACGAGACTGTTTTCGGTTTGTTTGTTCAGTGTCATTTATGTGTAGGCTTTTTCCCTGTTCGTGCGTTCTCGTGTGTTATGTGAGTTCGTCGTCTAGGTCTGTCTACACCGTTTATTTGTTTTGTTAGTGTATAGTCGAGTTCGTGTTTTTCTTTAATAAATAATAATGTCTACAAACTCCGCTGCATTTTGGTTCAATCCCTGCTCCTCCTCGTCTGATGAAGAGGAGGAGGAAAGCCGTTACAGAATCACCCACCAATCCAGAACCAAGCGGCGTGAAGTCAAGCAGGATTATACACAGGAATCATGGACTTGGGAGGAAATATTGGACGGGAAAGGTCCATGGGCACAGTCGGGAGAATATCGCCGCGCTCGTGAGGAGATGGAGGCAGCGAGAGCCCAAGAGCGTTGGTATGAGGAGGCAGCAAGGAGACGTGGCTGGAAGTCCGAGAGGAGACCCCAAAAATTTCTTGGGGGGGGGGGCTAAGAGGTAGTGGGCCAAGGGCAGGTAGGAGACCTGCGCCCACTTCTCAGGCTTACCGTGGAGAGCGGGAGTACGGGCAGGCGCCGTGTTACGCAGTAGAGCGCACGGTGTCTCCTGTACGAGTGCATAGCCCAGTGCGGGTTATTCCACCTCCCCGCACTGGTAGGGCTAGATTGGGCATTGAGCCAGGTGTCATGAGGCCGGCTCAACGCGTCTGGTCTCCAGTGCGTCTCCTCGGGCCGGCTTACATGGCACCAGCCTTACGCAGGGTGTCCCCAGTTCGCCTACATAGCCCGGTGCGGGTTATTCCACCTCCCCGCACTGGTCGGGCGACGGGGAGCATTCAACCAGGTAAGGTTGGGCAGGCTCGGTGCTCAAGGGAGCCAGTACGCCTTCACGGTCCGGTATTTCCGGCACTACCTCCCCGCCCCAGCCCAGTACCACCAGTGCCTACACCACGCACCAGGCTTCCAGTGCGTTTTCAGAGCCCTGTGCCTCCTCCACGCACTCTCCCTATGGTGCGTGTCTCCAGCCTAGTGCCTCCAGTTCTGGCACCGCGCACTAAGCCACATGTGCGTCTCCTAAGTCCTGTGCACACTGTTGTTTCTCCCCGTACTCGTCCTGATGTGCGTGCACTCAGCCCGGTGCCACCAGTGCCGGTACCAGGCACCAGGATTATAGCACGCTTTGAGAGTTCAGTGTGCCCTGTCCCTGCTCCCCGCACTAGGCTTGAAGTGCGTGTCCTCAGTCAGGTGCCTCCAGTTACGGCACCACGCACCAAGCCTACAGTGCGTCTCAGCCGTCCAGAGTCTGCCGTCTGCCCAACGGCGCATGAACTGCCTGTCTGCCATGAGCCTGCAAAGCTGCCCGTCTGCCATGAGCCTACAGAGCCTTCCGCCAGACAGGAGCAGCCAGAGCCTTCCGCCAGACAGGTGCAGTCTGAGCCATCCGTCTCCGCAGCACCATCTGAGCCATCCGTCTCCCCAGCGCCATCTGAGCCATCCGTCTCCCCAGCGCCGTCTGAGCCATCCGTCTCCCCAGCGCCGTCTGAGCCATCCGTCTCCCCAGCGCCGTCTGAGCCATCCGTCTGTCCTGAGCCATTAGAGCCGCCCGTCTGTCCCGAGCCGTCAGAGCCGATAGTCAGTCAGGAGCCGCTAGAGCCAGTTATCAGTCAGGATCTGCCAGAGCCGCCAACCAGACAGGATCTGCCAGAGCCACCAACCAGACAGGGTCTGCCAGAGCCGCCAACCAGACAGGATCTGCCAGAGCCGCCAACCAGACAGGATCTGCCAGAGCCGCCAACCAGACAGGATCTGCCAGAGCCGTCAGTGAGCCATGAGCGTCCAGAGCCTTCAGCCAGCCATGAGCGTCCAGAGCCGTCAGCGAGCCATGAGCGTCCAGAGCCGTCAGCGAGCCATGAGCGTCGAGAGCCGTCAGCCAGCCATGAGCGTCCAGAGCCGTTAGCCAGTCATGAGCTGTCCCTTAGCCCGGAGCGGCTATTTACCCAGAACTGCCCCGCAGTCCAGAGCTGTCTCTCTGTCCGGAGCTGCCTTTCAGTCCGGAGTTGCCCCTCTATCCTGATTTACCTCTCTATCCTAAGCTACCTCTCTATCCTGTTCTATCCCTCTGTCCCGGTGCTGCCCTGGTTGTTGATGTTACCAAAAGGATTTTGTGGGGGTAAGATGAGGGTGGACATTCATAGGGGGAGATGGAAGCTGGGATTGACTATGGTGGGGTGGGGACCTCGCCCGGAGCCTGAGCCACCACCGTGGTCAGATGCCCACCCAGACCCTCCCCTAGACTTTGTGCTGGTGCGCCCGGAGTTCGCACCTTATGGGGGGGGTTATGTCACGTTCCTGACCTATTTCTGTTAGTTTGTTATATGTGTTAGTTGGTCAGGACGTGAGGTTGGGTGGGCATTCTATGTTTTCTGTTTCTATGTTGGTTTATGGGCTGCCTGGTATGGCTCTTAATTACCGGCAGGTGTTTGGCGTTCCTCTATTTAAGAGTCATATTTAGGTAGGTGTTTTCACAGTGTTCGTTGTGGGTGATTGTCTCCTGTGTTTGTGTATGTCGTTGCGCCAGACGGGACTGTTTTCGGTTTGTTTGTTCAGTGTCATTTATGTGTAGGCTTTTTCCCTGTTCGTGCGTTCTCGTGTGTTATGTGAGTTCGTCGTCTAGGTCTGTCTACACCGTTTATTTGTTTTGTTAGTGTATAGTCGAGTTCGTGTTTTTCTTTAATAAATAATAATGTCTACAAACTCCGCTGCATTTTGGTTCAATCCCTGCTCCTCCTCGTCTGATGAAGAGGAGGAGGAAAGCCGTTACACAGGCACTGAAGCAAGGATATGCATTTTCTTGGTACCATTTGAAAGGAAACACTTTTAAGTTTGTGGAAATGTGAAAGGAATGTAGGAGAATATAACACATTAGATCTGGTAAATGATAATACAAAGAAAGAAAAAAACAAAGTTTTTTTGTATTTTCATTGTACCATCATCCTCTTTGAAATGCATGGCCATAATGATTTATTCCAGTCCAGGTGCAATTTAGATATTGGCCACTAGATGCCAGCAGTGTATATGCAAAATTTTAGTCTGATCCAATGATGCATTGCATTTCTGTTCTCATTTTCCATCAAGACTGCCCAAATGTGCCTAATTTGTTTATTAATAACTTTTCATGTTCAAAACTGTGCACTCTCCTCAAACAATAGCTTGGTATTCTTTCACTGTAATAGCTACTGTAAATTGGACAGTGCAGTTAGATTAACAGGAATTTAAACTTTCTGCCAATATCAGATATGTATATGTCCTGGGAAATGTTCTTGTTACTTACAACCTCATGCTAATCGCATTAGCCTACGTTAGCTCAACTCTTCCGCAAGGGACCCACCAATCCTGAAGAAGTTTAACAGAAAAAAACGAAACTAGTGTTTATTGACAGCGCTGAGCTAGTATTTTAACTGTCATGTAACATTAGCAAATGTTTCATCCCCTCTCAACTGGGGAGAATGAATTAGCTACGCTAGCTAGTACAGCTACCACAGCCAGGTCTAGCCTCTAGCTATATGTCAGATAGCAATATGAGGTGGCTATTACTACTATCTAACAGCTGTTGTTTGTTTGGACATGCTTTGAATCCTTTGTTTTGTCCAGTTTCAACAAAAGTAAATGAACTTGGCTAGCTTTCGCCAGTTGATGTACAGTTAGAGAGAGAGCTGGCCAAAAGTTGGCAAACATTAGCTATTATTTTTGCCACAATCACACTAGACTTGAATCAAACGATGAAACCATAGGCCAAACGATTGAAGATTGATATTGTGATGTTTTTTCAGTGCAATGTGAGTTTTTATTAGTCAGTATGGCAATGTAATGTTATTAATCTGTCAGTTTCCCCAGCTAATGCCCTACTTTTCACACTGACACAGTAATAAACAGCTCTAACGTTACAGGCTTCACTGTCATGGTGTACAGTAGAGATTTCTTCATCCTGCACCTGCCTGCACCTACAGCTTTTCATATTGCTCCCGCAGACTTCCTGTCCAACTCCCACCCGCTAACTCAAGAACTGGTCCCAAACCCAACCACAGTCCCGCAATGTTATTTTAGGCGTATGTGACAGAGCTCACTTGCCAGCCATTGTCCCAGCAATTTTACGCCCTATAGGCAATATCAAAGGCACAAAAATAACTTCATAAATAGGTTAAATTAACAGAGATTCTTACATGGCTCTTATATTTGGCTATCTGTATTAATGGGCTAGATCAGTCAATATGCTGGAGGTACAGTACCAGTCAAAAGTTTGGACACACCTACTCAAGGGTTTTTCTTTATTTGCCAAGAGTGTACAAAGCTGTCTCAGGGCAAAGGGTGGCTACTTTGAAGAATCTCAAATGTAAAATATATTTTGATTTGTTTAACACTCTTTTGGTTGCTACATGATTCCGTATGTGTTATTTCATAGTTTTGATGTCTTCACTATTATTCTACAATATAGAAAATAGTAAAAAATTAAGAAAAACCCAGGAATGAGTAGGTGTGTCCAAACTTTTGACTGGTACTGTATGTAATAATGATCTCTTACCTAGCTTGATGACTGTGGGCATTTTTACATTTAAAAAAAGGGCCAACACTGATCTTGAAGTTGCAGGTGGGGCTACCTCATTACGTGACCTTGAGCAACCATGACCGACTCATGTCCGCTACACACTGTATGAACTAGCTTGACTGATTTTGAAGTTGCAGGCGGGGCTACCTTATTAAGTAACCTTTTGGGCTCATGGCCAACTGTAAGGGGTGCGTAACTGGTGGCAGGGAAGTCAGACGCAGGAGAGCAAAACTAGGTAATAGCCGGAGCAGTTTAATTGCAAAACCAACGGCATAAAGAAATAACCAACATGGGTACAAAACCCGACGCGCACCAGTAAACATGTGCACAAGCACTTACAACAAACAATTACACACAAATACATAGGGGGAACAGAGGGTTAAATACACAACAATAAATGTGGGAAATGAAAACCAGATGTGTAGGAAAACAAGACAAAACAAATGGAAAAATTAAAAGTGGATCGACGATGGCTAGAAGACCGGTGACGCTGACTGCCGAAAGCCGCCCGAACAAGGAGAGGAACCGACTTCGGTGGAAGTCGTGACACCAACACTGATTTTGAAGTTGCAGGTGGGGCTACCTCATTGCGTGACCATGAGCAACCATGACCGACTCAAGTCCACTACATATAAATTAGCTTGATTGCTAATTCCAGAAGTTAGATGTGTCGATTGTATCCCCTGAACTACTATCTTCAACCCCTAACTATGTTAGCTAGCTAACGGGCTAAGAAGCTAGCTGGCAAGTTGATTCACACAAATGTCTGTGGTCATTTAGCTAAATAGCTGCAGTGCAACATAACCAAAGCCAAAACCAACTTTTTCTAAACACATCAATCTATGAATATATATCCAGTAACAATATCATCAGAGTAGATTACATAACCTTGGCCTTAACATTCTTTGAGTAGTTGAGTTAGTCCTCGGTGAGGCAGTTAACAAAGCTGTTTCTTAACTCAATACTGTTAAATTGCAGGTTTTTCCTTGCTAATGTAAACTGGAAATTGAGAGGCATAAAGCAGATAACAGTGTTCAATTAATTCATTGATTTGTCATGTCCATACCGATTTGTCATGTCCATACCGTAGCAATCAGTCTGCACAATTAACCATCACAAATTATTTGATGAAGGCTGTACCCCTCACTGTACACTTGGAGATCTATGATAGAGACATTGTCCTACAGGTAACACTGTTGTTATTGTTCTTAAAATAATCACTGGTGTTCAAGAAACAGGTTAGAATTTCAACTAGTTTACCTTGATAATGATTTACAACATAAGATTGGAAGAACTTCACGAAAGAACAAGAACATTTTTGTATTGAAAAAGTATGTGAACCCTTTGGAATTACCTGGATTTCTGCATGACTTGGTCATATAATTTGATCTGATCTTCATTTAAATCACAACAATAGACAAACACAGTCTGCTTAATCTAATAACACACAAACAATTATATGTTTTTATGTCTTTATTGAACACACTGTGTAAACATTCACAGTGCAGGGTGGGAAAAGTATGTGAACCCTTGGATTTAATAACTGGTTGACCCTCCTTTGATAGCAATAACCTCAACCAAACTTTTCCATAGTTGCGGATCAGACCTGCACAGCGGTCAGGAGGAATTTTGGACCATTCCTCTTTACAAAACTGTTTTAGTTCAGCAATGTTCTTTGGATGTCTGGTGTTAACCACTCTCGAGGTCATGCCACAGCATCTCAATCGGGGTGAGGTCAGGCGTATTTTCTTCTGTTGATGCCATTCTGTTGTTGATTTACTTCTGTGTTTTTGGTCGTTGTCCTGTTGCATCACCCAATTTCTGTTGAGCTTCAGTTGGCAGATAGATGGCCTTACATTTTCCTGCAAAATGTCTTGATAAACATGGGAATTCATTTTTCCGTCGATGATAGCAAGTTGTCCAGGCCCTGAGGCAGCAAAGCAGTCCAAACCATGATGCTCCCTCCACCATACTTTACAGTTGGGATGAGGTTTCGATGTTGCTGTGCCTTTTTTTCTCCACACATAGGGTTGTGTGTTCCTTCCAAACAACTCAACTTTAGTTTCATCTGTCCGCAGAATATTTTGCCAGTAGCGCTGTGGAACATCCAGGGGCTCTTTTGCGAACTTTTGCGAACTCTCCTTTTGGAGAGGAGTGGCTTCTTCCGTGGTGTCCTCGCATGAACATCATTGTTCACACTTGTTTGGTGTTTTACGTATCGTAGACTCGTCAACAGAGATGTTAGCATGTTCCAGAGATTTTTGTAAGTCTTTAGCTGATACTATGATTCTTCTTAACCTTATTGAGCATTCTGCACTGTGCTCTTGCAGTCATCTTTGCAGGATGGCCACTTCTAGGGAAAGTAGCAACAGTGCTGAACTTTCTCAATATATAGACAATTTGTCTTAACGTGAACTGATGAACATCAAGGCTTTTAGAGATACTTTTGTAACCCTTTCCAGCTTCATGCAAGTCAACAATTCCTGATCTTAGGTCTTCAGAGATCTCTATTGTTCGAGGCATGGTTCACATCAGGCAATGCTTCATGTGAATAGCAAACTGACATTTTGTAAGTGTTTTTTAACATTGCAGGGCAGCTCTAACCAACATCTCCAATCTCATCTCATTGATTGGACTCCAGGTTAGCTGACTCCTGACTCCAATTATCCTTTGGATAAGTCATTAGCCTTGGGGTTCACATACTTTTTCCAAGCTACACTGTGAATGTTTAAATTATGTATTCAATACAGTTTAAGCATATTGTGTTTGTCTGTTGTTGTGACTTAGAGGAAGATCAGATCACTTTTTTGACCAATTTATGTAGAAATCCAGGTAATTCCAAAGGGTTCACATACTTTTCCTTTCAACTGTATTTGCAGAATTATTGAACATGTGACTAATGGCTAACAAATTGACACTGTAAACTTGACTGAACACAGTTCAATAGCAATGGATACCCTTACAAAAGTACATTTTAGCTGCAAACTTCCAGCAAGTTTGTGGCAAATTTGCTGCAAACTAAATGGTGTGCCACAAAACGTTGCCATAAGTTTGCAAATGTTGCCACTAGTGGTGAATCTGCGGCAAACCTTTGGCAACAATAAAATGTATTGGCACTAGTTGCAAACAGTTTGACATAGAATTATTTGCCAGAAAAAAACTATCGAAATTCTGTTTCAATCTGTGGCAAAAATGTGGCAACAATATGTATTGCCACAAGTGGCAAACAGTTTACCAGAAGTACACATGCGTTTCAAGACAAGTAACCGTTGACGACCAGTCAGGGGAGAAGAAAAATCTGTTGGAAATGTAAATGAAGTGATCTATGTACCTACCAAAGTTGTCAGGTGAGTGTCTAACTTATTCATTAAACTTCCCAATAAACTTTCAAATGTTATTGTCTGATTGATACATGGTTAGCAATGTCACATTTTATGGGATAGCGTGAAACTAAATGAGTTTCAACTTGTCTGCGCCACTGACTGGCTAGCTAGAGCTAGTTAACATTAGTTAACAAGTGCAGACCATTGGAAGAAGGTGTTTAGGGCACTAAGGCATTTTTCTGCCATTTTGGTGCCACTCTAGCCCTTGCTTCCCATGGGAGAGCATCCTCACCTGGCTGATTGGGGGCAGCTTGGTCAGCAGCATCTGGAAGGCAGGAGGGGGCAGTCTGCTGGAAAAGCTGCTGTGGTTTGCCTGCACATAACAATGACGTTAGCAGAGAGGAAGAGGCGAAGCCAGAGGTTTCACTTTTGAAAAAATCTGTCCAAAATAAGCCCAATGTGTTTCTATGGGCTTATTTTGGACCTATGGGCTTGTTCCCTGCCTTCCCGCTTTTGGGACAATGATTCCCATTGTTAGGGCGGAGACATAAACATCTCGTCATTATATAGGCCTACAGATCTTTGACGTTAGTCAGGTGAACCACTCCCTTCTCATAGTTTACAAAGTGTAAGATCACAAAATAGATGAGTTGAAAAGCACCATGTAAGGTCTGGACTGGAGCAAAGAAGTGAATATAGGAAAGGCTTTTCTTCCCCAAAAATGTTTTGTACCCTTTAGACAACAGAAATTCAGAAGAATCAGATTGATTACAGTCCATATCATAGATCAGTCCCCTTACAGAGTCTCTGGTATTGTCCCCTGTGAGATATAATAACTCACTACTGTAGTGTTGACAATTGACAATATTTACTACTGTACGCAAACAGAAACTTTACTTGCAAACAAAATGTCACAAGAACTGTGGTGGAGGATGGGACTACAATAACCTGAACACTACCATGCTGTAGAGTAGCATTTACATCCAGAATATTTTGCTGTAGGCTTCAGATACAGGATAGGCATAGAAGGTGGTTGAGAGAGCACTGTAGGCTTCAACTACAAGGGCTCTTCTCCACCCTTCTCCTGAAGTGTGCATTTGCACACTCCTCGTCATGGATTTAAAAGCATAGGATAGTTTCCAGCATTGCTTTGCTAAATCTGTACAAGAAAGTGTGCTTTGGGAAAAAGGTGGGGAATCGGGATGCAATTCATACAGTAACATTACATTTAGGTCAAACTCATATTAGTACTGAGGAGAATCAGTGCCAAGTAATGACTTGCAACGATAGAATTAGATACTGTAGACATGATCTACCTTTATCCTCCACCTCCTATCTATCCAAATAGTAGTAGTGAAGAAAAGGACTAGGGCAAGGACAGACTGTAAGCTAGTTTCAGGACTGTTGTTTCCACCATAGCACATTGGTCAGAATGCAAATGAGGAGATTGAGCAGGAATCCAGGTTTAGGGGTATTTATTACACAAACACACTTGAACACAGGAACGAACAGAGGCACGTTGGGAGAGGGTTTGGAATGGAGGTTTTGTAGGGCTTGTAAGGCCGGTGGGAAGGTTAGGAAGGATGTTTTAGGGGTGGTGGCTTGTAAGGCCTTGGAGATAGGATGTGGATAACAAGGATGTGATGATCTGGAAGGAAGATACAAAAGGGAAACTTTATCAACACATAACATAGAAGTGCAGACATGACAAAGTAGTGCCAGGTGACTATGGGGAATTGGCTTAACATATAACATCCAACCCAGGAGACTGCCAGGATAAACATAACAAAGGAGTAATTCGCATTATCAAACTGATGACATGAGTATCAAAGGGATATAACGTAGGGCAACAAATATATATACTGTATATATATTATTATTTAGTGCTTACATTTCTCCAAACAGTACAATAACAAGGGGCACGTATTTCATCATATCACACACATTGGAAGGAGTAAGGATAGGGTCGCCCCGTGGCATCACCAAGCATTAACTGAACTGGGCTCAACGTTGAGCCGCCCCGTGGCATCACCAAGCATAAACTGAACTGGGCTCAACGTTGAGCAGCCCCGTGGCATCACCAAGCATAAACTGAACTGGGCTCAACGTTGAGCCGCCCCGTGGCATCACCAAGCATAAACTGAACTGGGCTCAACGTTGAGCAGCCCCGTGGCATCACCAAGCATAAACTGAACTGGGCTCAACGTTGAGCAGCCCCGTGGCATCACCAAGCATAAACTGAACTGGGCTCAACGTTGAGCCGCCCCGTGGCATCACCAAGCATTAACTGAACTGGGCTCAACGTTGAGCAGCCCCGTGGCATCACCAAGCATAAACTGAACTGGGCTCAACGTTGAGCCGCCCCGTGGCATCACCAAGCATAAACTGAACTGGGCTCAACGTTGAGCCGCCCCGTGGCATCACCAAGCATAAACTGAACTGGGCTCAACGTTGAGCCGCCCCGTGGCATCACCAAGCATAAACTGAACTGGGCTCAACGTTGAGCCGCCCCGTGGCATCACCAAGCACAAACTGAACTGGGCTCAGTTTCCCAAAAGCATATTAAGGCTACGTTCATCGCTAGAACCTTTGTTCTAACAGGAATAACTTCAACTATTAAATTACTTTCCTCCCAAGATTTGTATTACATTTCCAGAATCTACCTATAACTATTACTCAAAATCATTTTAAGCAGTGGGACAAACTCCTGAGCAAACTCATCTAGGAAGGAAGAAACGCCTGTGTCAACCTTAAAACAATTTGAATGGGTTTCTACTGGACTGACTGTAAATTCATTAGGCCTATGGACCTTTAACCATACTTCTGTCCAGCAGATGGCGACATTGGATTTTATTAGTCCTCTTTTGAACAGTTCCCTTCACACCTTTATGTCATGTGCTGTCAAACTGTCAAAACTTTTTCACAAGGATACATTGTAACAATTAAATTATTATATTGAAACATCATGGCACTAACCAATTCTTATTTGATTCTAATTTGACATACAATTAATGCTATTCACTGATCCTTCTGTATGATAAATACAATTTCAAAATAAAAGACAACATACCTAAATGTATTAAAATAAATTATTATTATTAGAAGTAGACGTAGTAGTAGCGCTAGTATTATGTTATTATTAGGCCTTACTATTATTGTTGTTGTTAGTATTATTATTATTATACGTTTGATTATTATTATTGTTTTTTAGCTAGGCCAAGGCTACTAGTGATAGGAGAGTCCTGACCTGGATCTGCAAACTCACACAACTAACTTGTTATATACATAGCCTATGGGCCTGCTTGTCTTGAGAAAACCATTGGACAGAGCCCACTATCTTTCCGGTTTCTTACTACCGGTAGGCTACAGGAATCTTGCTCCCCGGGCTCTGGAGTCAATTCAGCTATTTACCCGCTATAAAGAAATGTCAAATTTGTGTTGACTGGATATACTCAATTGGGATTGACTGTCGCGGATTTTTTTCGCACTCAACCATTTCAGCTGTCTCTCTCAGGTTTGAGGTTAAAGGGCATCTTGTATTTAGTGATGTATTAAAATTTGTTCTGCGACGACTCGCCCCAAGAAGTACCTTGTTTTCGCCCAGTTGAGCTGCGAGGAAATGTCTGGCTGAGGATTTGTAAACCACGAAAACCTTGGCCCGTTTTGTAATGATAGATTAATGCACCGACAATGGCAAACAAGGTAGGATGACATCTTTACAGAAGTGTTTTTTTCTGAAAGCTGGCGATCTATCCATTTGAAATTATTTTAGCACCAGAGTTAGTCGGAGAAGGAGAATATCAGGGCTGGGAGAGTTATATTTTCAGTCTGGCGCTCACCTCGAAATGTTACATTTGTGAACTATTTCCCCGGTATTAAGACAGGGGAGAAGACATTTTATTTTCTCTGTTGTTCGTACTTCAAAATGGCTTATGAACGCTTTTATATAAACATGGAAAATATGTATCATTAAAAAGTGTCTTGTGACATTTTATTACCCTTCCAGTGCGGGTCATTTCTTTACGCTAAGAACTCTGGGAAGTGTAGTGCTTTGAGCACAGAACTTTGTGGCAGAGGGTGAAAATGTTAAACGCTTATTGATACACATAAAAGCCCACTAAAGATAACTAAGGTACCAAGTTACTAACATTGCACTATGCAGGGTACTAGGTAATCTATAGCTGTTATTATTATGTGCAAAATGCTACGATGAGGCTAGGCATGAAGTGGACTGGCTTCCTCCTCTAACATTCTATAATGGAGCATCCTAGAATTCTATGGAGGTGTACGTTGTATAAAACATGCTGTCTTTTGAGTTCATCTTTGGTGATTTCTCTTGAGACTGCGTGCTTCCTTTTGGGGTAGCGTTTGAAGGACAGAATTGAAATTGATTTCACATTCTAAGGAATCTTGACTATTTGGTTCCGCCTTTCTATGGAGTATTCAACTGAAACATGTCAGCCATTCCTGTACTTTTATCATCAGCAAGAGGATGTAGGCTACACGAAGGCCACATCAAATAGATCATATTATATAGCCTAAGTTCTGCATTCCTTTTTATGGTCTGTCCAGACATTCCAAAGAATGTTGGCTATTTGCTTCCACCCTCTCGTCTCATTGTAATCCATTCTATGAATCATTAGGAATGTTGTATTAACCAACGCTATTCTCTTCCATCAGCTTCAGTGTGTAGCCTAACTGTAGATCCAGACACTGAGCTAAAGAGCAGCCAAAAGTCTTCTGACAACTTGCATTGCTGCCAAAACTGACTGACTCACTCTGTCTACGGTATCATTCTTTCTTCCTCTCCCTCTCTAACCCCCGTCTTCTCCCGGTCTCGTGGAAGTTGGCTGGGAGGCTAACATTAAAATAGACCTCTATTCAGAGGCTGAAGGTGCTAAACAGACAGACAGACCGAGACAGACAGGGGCATTTCCATCGAAAAGGACCCATGAGCACCAACATGTGAAATTCATAGGAGCATATCAAATTGGGTGTCAAATTGAAAGTATATATTTTTGGGAAATGAAGGCATAGATATGTTTTTCAACCATTTTCCATCCTAAAAATGAGGAATAAGTAAAGGCTTTGATTTCTGGATAAACAGATGGAAAATGGGTCTTAGAAAACATCTACCAGAAAGTCTTAAAAGGTATCAGAAATAGATAAAGACCGCTGTCAACTAATATCAACACTTATATTTTGTTTTTGAGAAATTCCTTACCTTCTGTAAATTCAAGACCTATTGCCTTGTGCCTTTAAATTCCGTTACCAAAACCCCACACACTGTATCTTTAAAATATTTTCTAATTTCATGCCCTTATGAAGAGGGACAATAATGAAAGTTCATAGAAGTAACAAATGCAGTGTCTTCAGAAAGTATTCACACCCCTTGACTTTTTTCACATTTTGTTGTTACACATTCTGAATGTAAAATTGATCAAATTTAGATTTTTTTTTGTCACCGGCCTACACAAAACCAGGGAAGTTTTCCAATGCCTCACAAAGAAGGGCA
This sequence comes from Salvelinus fontinalis, assembly GCF_029448725.1. Taxonomy (NCBI): domain Eukaryota; kingdom Metazoa; phylum Chordata; class Actinopteri; order Salmoniformes; family Salmonidae; genus Salvelinus; species Salvelinus fontinalis. The sequence goes on from NC_074691.1 coordinate 19,625,476, forward strand.
ACTATTAATAGATAAATAAAAAATCTAACATTGAATATCCCTTTGAGCGTGGTGAAGTTATTAATTACACATTGGATGGTGTATCAATACACCCAGTCACTACAACGATGCAGGCATCATTCCTAATTCAGTTGCTGGAGAGGAAGGAAACCGCTCAGGGATGTCACTATGAGGTCAATGGTGACTTTAAAACAGTTACAGGGTTTAATGACTGTGATAGCTGAAAACTGAGGATGGATAAACAACATTGTAGTTATTCCACAATAGTAACCTAATTCACAGTGTGAAAAGAATAAAAATATTCCAAAACATGCATCCTGTTTGCAACAGGGCACTGAAGTAAAATTGTAAAAAAGGTGTAAAAAGCTATTCACTTTTTGTCCAGAATACAAAGTAATGTTTTGTGGCAAATCCAAGTACCACTCTCCATATTTTCTAGCATAGTGGTGGCTGCATCATGTTATGGGTATGCTTGTAATTGTTTAGGACTGGGGAGGATTTCAGGATAAAAAAGAAACAGAAGGGAGCTCAGCACAGGCAAAATCCTATAGGAAAGCCTGGTTCAGGGTGGTTTCCACCAGACACTGGGAGATGTGCGCCAAATCTACACTGGAGTTGCTTACCAAGAATAGAGTGAATGTTCCTGAGTGGCCGAGTTACAGATTTTCCTTAAATATACTTGAAAACCTATTGCAAGACACAAATGGTTGTCTAGCAATGACCAGCAACCAATTTTAAAGAGCTTGAAGAATTTTGAAAATAGTCATGGGAAATGTTGCACAATCCAGGTATTGAAAGCTATTAGAGACTTACCCAGAAAGACTAACAACTGTAATCGCTACCAAAGGTGCTTCTACAAAGTATTGCCTCGGCTGTGCATGCTTATGTGAATTAGATATTCTGTATTTCATCTTCAATACATTTGGTAACATTTTTTTAAAACATGTTTTCACTTTGTCATTATGGGCTATTGTGTGTGTGTATATTGGTGAAAAACTCAAATGTAATCAATTTTGAGTTCAGGCTGTAACACAACAAAATGTGGAATCAAGTCAAGAGGTAGGAAAACTTAATGAAGGCACTGTAATAGTAGACCTACCAATTAGTTATAGAAATTTTACTGATAATTTTACTCCTCTTTGTTTGAATTATTAACTGATTCATTACTAAATTGTTAACGGAATTACCAAAAAATCAGTAACGGAATTACTGCAACTGAATTTGCTACAATGGGAAATCATAATAGTCACAAACCACAGTTGGGTTACCTGTACTGTCCTCCCTTCCATTGGCATACTGTTCAGCTCATAATTGTTTTCTTTGAAGAATCTCAAATACAGCACCAGTTGAAAGTCTGGACACACCTACTCATTCAAGGGTTTTTATTTAATTTTTACTATTTTCTACATTGTAGAATAATAGTGACGACATCAACTATGAAATAACACCTGGAATCATGTAGTAACCAAAAAAACTGTTAAACAAATCAAAACATATTATATATTTGAGATTCTTCAAAGTAGCCACCCTTTGCACACTCTTGGTATTCTCTCAACCAGCTTCATGAGGTAGTCACCTGGAATGCATTTCAATTAAGTGTGCCTTGTTAATTTGTGGAATTTCTTTCCTTAATGCGTTTGAGCCAACAGTTGTGTTGTGACAAGTTAGGGGTGGTATACAGAAGATAGCCCTATTTGGTAAAATACCAAGTCCATATTATGGAAAGAACAGCTCAAATAAGCAAACAGAAATGACAGTCCATCATTACTTTAAGACATGAAGGTCAGTCAATCCGGATCATTTCAAGAACTTTGAACGTTTCTTCAAGTGCAGTCGCAAAAAGCTTTCAAGCGCAATGATAAAACTGGCTCTCATGAGGACCACCACAGGAAGGAAGACCCAGAATTACCTCTGCTGCAGAGGATAAGTTTTAGAGTTACCAGCCTCAGAAATTGCAGCCCAAATAAATGCTTCACAGAGTAACAGACACGTCTCAACATCAACTGTTCAGAGGAGCCTGTGTGAATCAGGCCTTCATGGTCGAATTGCTGCGAAGAAACCACTGCTAAAGGACAGCAATAAGAAGATACTTGCTTGGGCCAAGAAACATTAGCAATGGACATTAGACCGGTAGAAATATGTCCTTTGGTCTGATGACTAAAAAATCTCAAATTTGGGTTCCAACCACTGTGTCTTTGTGAGACGCAGAGTAGGTGAACGGAGGATCTCTGCATGTGTGCTTCCCACCGTGAAGCAAGGTGGAGGAGGTGTGAGGGTGCTTTGCTGGTGACACTGTCAGTGATTTATTTAGAATTCAAGGCACACGTAACCAGCATGGCTCCAAAGCATTCTGCAGCAATACGACATCCCATCTGGTTTGCACTTAGTGGGACTATCATTTGTTTTTCAACAGGACAATGACCCAACACACCTCCAGGCTGTTTAAGGGCTATTTGACCAAGATGGAGGGTGATGGAGCGCTGCATCAGATCACCTGTCCTCCACAATCACCCGACCTCAACCCAATTGAGATACTTTGGAATGAGTTGGACTGCAGAGTAAAGGAAAAGTAGCCAACAAGTGCTCAGCATATGTGGGAACTCCTTCAAGACTGTTGGAAAAGCATTCCAGGTGAAGCTGGTTAAGAGTGTGCAAAGCTGTCATCAGGGCAAAGGGTGGTTACTTTGAAGAATCTAACATATATTTTTATGTAACACTTTTTTTGTTTACTACATGTGGGCATCACTACAGACTCTGGTTCGATTGGGAGTCCCATAGGGTGTCATACAATTGGCCCAGGGTTGTTAGGGTCATTGTAAACAAGAATTAGTTCTTAACTGACTTGCCTTTTTAAATAAAGGTTAAATAAATAGCATGATTCCATATGTGTCATTTCATAGTTTTGATGTCTTCACTATTATTCTACAATGTAGAATATAGTAAAAATAAAGAAAAACCCTTGAATGAGTAGGTGTGTCCAAACTTTTGACTGGTACTATATGTTTCACAAGTTTGGACAGTACAGTGAGTAAAGTACAGTATTGAGTACAATACTGTCAGTAGAGCACTGTCAAATACAGTACTGAGTACATGACAGTACTGTACAATATTGAGTAGGGCACAGCAATACAGTATAGTGAGTAGAGTAAAGTCCAATGTGGTATAGTACAGTCTATTGGACTGTATTGAACTATGCTCTACTGTACTGAACTCTACCCTACTCTGCTGTGCTGTATTGTACTGCACTCTACTGTGCTCCGCTGCACTGGGCTGTGATGTCCAAAGTTACAGATCAGGGACCCATGATGTAATTCCGTTACCGTAATTCTGTTGCAGGGTGTAAATCCACTTCACTTACTGTAGTTCAATAACCAAAATATATATTTTTTTTTACTCAAGGTGCCATGTCATTGCTGACACATCATTCGTTCTGCAGACATCTTTAAATCTTAATTTAGAGTACATCAAAAATCTGGTCCCATTAAAACCTGATGGAGATTTTACCGTAATTCCATTACCAAAGTTTGCGTTGGCACAGTTCTTCCACTAAATTAGTTTTTCTAACATTTTCTGTGGAAGTTATTAAGTTGTTGAACTTTGGAATCAATGTTTGTTTGTTTTTTGTTGTTGTTTAGTACATTTTAAAGTGAAAAAACTGAGTCATTCTAATTCCGTTACCGTGGAATTGCCCACAGACATTTCCTTAGTCTGTCTAAGCGATACGCTAGCTGCCCAAGCACTGACGTAGCTCTGTGAATTCTACACCATTATGACAATAGCATTCCCTCTTCTGTCCGAGACTCTCATCCCCTCTTTTATCTTCTGTACATAGCATAGGCCAGGAGGTTTCCCTGACCATGTGACCTAACCAAGAATAACTCTTGGCCCTAGCTATGGCTTCCTAACTCTCCTCGAGGCCTTTCATACTGAAATGCTACAATGTTCTTTGTAGTTACTGCTGTAGCCTTGGGGTTACCAATAGACCAATCTGTGCAGAGGTCAGGCTGAGCTGTCTAAAAACAGCGTCAGTGAAGAAGTGAAAGAGGTTAATCTTGGAGTGATATGATCACTTGTTTCTTTCTCACTTCCCTCTTAGAGAGGCGTAGAGGGAATTGGGGGGGGGGTTACTGTTTCTCGAAGGAGCCCCTTGTCAAGAGCACTGTTCCCACTGTCAGATCCCCCCTGCACACGTGCTTATTTCTATGGGCACAAGCTCTGTTTATCTCACAAACTGTTCACACCCCTCTTGTTGGCAGAGAGAACATTTAGCAGGTTTAAAGCTTATTTCCTTTAATTCTGCACATTTTTCCAAGTCTAATGTGTATTCGTGTGACATTTGAGTGACTCAAACATTACAACAATCTATGGGCAAAAAATCATAGCTAAATAACATTAACATGGGCTAGTTGATCTGGACATTTCTGACAAGTTATCAATATCTATAAATATATAAGTATGCAATGACTGACATGACAAGAGCAACTGATTATGCACTACCCAATTTAGAAATTGCACCTTGTGCATTCTACTATTACAACTTTCAAGAGTAATTATATAAACCCCCACCCCCACAGTTTGAGAACCACTGGTCGAGTGGACTGAGTCACTAGGGTGAGTTAAGGCCGTCGGAATGGGCCTATCAGGGTTCAAGCTCTGTGTTTGAGATGTATATACAGGTGCTGAGGTCGAGTCAGCACAGCAGAAGTCCTTGGCAGCAGAACTAGTTCAGCTTGTTTGAGGTAGAGATTTCCTCACTCCACTCCTCAGCAGATAAACGATGATGTGTGTCTGTGTTTGGCCTGATTGCCCTGGCACTGATTGTGTTGACTCTTGTTGTGTTTCTCTCAGGTACAGGTTTTGTATGACTTCACTGCTGAGCCTGGAAACAACGAGCTGACCGTGAGAGAGGGAGAGACAGTCACTATCACCAATCAGGTGAGCACGTGACTGTCCCCCCCTTCATTACCCCGTTTCTCTCTTTCTATACCTATCGTTACCCATCTCTTTTTCTATCGCTCTCTTTCTCTTCCACATATCTCTCCATCTGTCTCTATTTTTGTCCTCATACAGTATCTTTTTCTCTCGAACCCCCTTTCTCTCGTGCGGGCTCTTACCCCCCATCTAACTTTCTCTCATCTTTCCCCCTGACACCACACTACGCACATCATCAGTTCTGTGTGCATTTGTGTGAGTATAAAAATATCATGTTTTGCTGGCTCACCTATATTCTGTGTCCTGTTGGAATTACATCAGCCCTGTAAAGTCACATGATCAAAATCTCACATGATCACATAGACAATAAAAGCTCCTCTCTGTAGTATGAGCCAACGTGATGTCACTGTTATCATGTGGGAACGGCAGTTCAAAGGTCACTGCAGTGACTGTAACTGTATCATCATCAAATCTGTCATCAGCCAATCACGTCATATCATGAAACCCACTTTCTTCTCACAAAGCCAATCACAGTCTCTCTTATTGGTGTGTTTTGTTTCAGGGTGTTGGAGGAGGCTGGATAGAAGCACAGAATTCCAAAGGAGAGGTTGGACTAGTGCCAGAAGACTACATTGAGGTTAGGGAGTGGCTTGGAGTGTTGTTGATGGAACTGGCTTCATTTACACTTTATATCAATGTCTTATTCCTTCTCATATATTGTTTCACCGTTTTTAAAATATTCTATGTATAATTTACTTTTTTTTTTTTTTTACCAGCTGCAATCACCTTGTAGCCTGAACCTGTTAGTAGTTTAACTATAGTGTTACTACACATAGATAAGCAGCTTGTGTTACTGGGACTTTCAATGGGAATGGGCTCAGGGTTGTGGAAGGGGGTCAAGGAAAAGGCAGCACTCGCCAAGTTTCTCTGTTTTTAGGAAACCAGGACAGGATATACCTCCTTCAGGACTGGGGGTTGTATCACTATGTTTATGTAATGCAGTGGTGTAGGGACCCTTCTGAGTGGTGTGTTTCTGGGATCCAGAATCAACCTCATTATGGGGTGAGTCACTCTGTGGTCTTCTTAAAGCCAAGACAGAGATGTGAGTTCTGTCCAGTCAGTCGATGGCAGAGAGGAGAGGTCTGATAAACAGTTTAGTCTTACTCCAAACAGCACCGAGTAGTCACAGCATTAACAGATCACTGTGTGTGTGTGTGTGTGTGTGTGTGTGTGTGTGTGTGTGTGTGTGTGTGTGTGTGTGTGTGTGTGTGTGTGTGTGTGTGTGTGTGTGTGTGTGTGTGTGTGTGTGTGTGTGTGTGTGTGTTTGGAGGACCAGTAAAAACACATCACCCTAACTGCTCAGTGCTTACTTTCTTTATTCACAAGATGGAAGTGCGTGTTTGTTACTATTGGGCAGACTCCCACCAGCTATTTGACCCTTAGTTACCTCCCCAGCTGTCCTAGACAGTTTTGGTTCCACACAGGATCATAATATTCCCATTGACAACTGATATCCACATGCTGTTATTGTTCTCTTCAGTGAAAACAGCAGGACTAAAGTTCACTGTGTCTCTAAAGCAAGTGGTATCTATCTCCGTACACCAGGCTACAATCTGGGGGGAGGTGTATACAAAACGGGGCTACTTCTGCTGAGTCTAAAGAGTTAGTTAGGATTTGTTTTTGTTTATCAGTGTATGGCTACTCAATTAGTTTCACTATACCCTTTCAGTGGCCTCCCAGGTGGTTAGCCACTCAACCTTCTATAAATCAACCATAACTTGAGCTTAGAACTTGAGGGTGTAAAATGTGGTTGCTTGTAAATATGTTTGCCTTTGTCGCTTCTCTTCTGTCTGCAGCTCCCAGGAGGAGGGGGAAATGTAGGACATGTAGCTGCCCCAGTAGCTGTCCACGCCCCAGACCTATCGTTCTTTGACGCCTTTGCTGCACCAGCCAACAACACCACTCAGAACCAGGTAGCACACAGAATAAGTAATGACATGTTTATCCACAGTGAGAAAATATTTAATTTCAAATAGGAGCTAATGTCTTTTAAATCATCATAATTATGGTGTAACCTCATGTCTCTGTCTGCCTCTGGGTTTTTGTCACAATACTTCTTTATATCATACTTCCCTTGTCTCTTCTCCTCTGCTTTTACATGTGACTCAGCCCTTACAATTCTTATCACTCTATACTAGTCCCTCCCTGCTACAGTGGCCTCTGTGCCAGCTAGACCACAATGCACTGCTCCCAACGATCCCATGGTGGTGTGATGTTTTGAGTGAAAAAGATAGCAGAATGCAGAATTGAGGGATGACCTCAGTCTTTTATTAATCTAATGAATATTATTCTACCCATCCGAACCTCTGAAATGACGAAGCAAGAGCAGCTGCTGTGACTATTTCTGCATGGTTGTGGGTTTTAAATTGTGTGATTGTGTATGTATTGAAAAATACAATAGAATGTCAGTATGAGTGAATGGGAACTACAGTGCCTTGCAAAAGTATTCACATCTCTTGGATTTAATTTTGTTACAAAGTTGGATTAACATTTATTTAATTTCCATTTTGCTGTCAATAATCTACACAAAATACTCCTGTCAAAGTGGAAGAAGAATTATATATATTTTTTGTAAATTAATAAAATAACTAAAATATAGTCATTGCATAACTATTCAGCTCCCTGAGCCCATACATGTTAGAATCACCTTTGGCAGCAATTACAGCTTTGAGTCTCCTTTGGTAAGTCTCTAAGAGCTTTGCACACCTGGATTGTGCAATATTTGCCTATTATTCTTTTAAAATTCTTCAAGCTCTGTCATGCTGTTGGGGATCATGGCCAGACAGCAATTTTCAGGTCTTGCCATAGTATTTCTAGCAGATTTAAGTAAAAACTTGGCCACTTACAGTAGGAACATTCACTGACTTCTTGGTAAGTCAGTGAAGATTTGGCCTTGTGTTGTAGGTTATTGTCCTGCTGAAAGGTGACCTCTCCCAGTGTCTAGTGGAAAGCAGACTGAAGTAGGTTTTGCTTTAGGATTATGCCTGTGCTTAGCACCATCCCGTTTATTTGAATCCTGGAAAAACTCCCCAGTATTTGCTGATGTCAAGCATACTCATACCATGATGCAGCCACCACCATGCTTGAAAATAAGGAGGCAGTTACTCAGTGATGTGTGGTGTTGGATTTGCCCAAAGGCCAAAACGTGTATTCTTTTGCCATGGTTTTTCTTCAGTATTACTTTAGTGCCTTGTTGCATACAATATGCATGTTTTGGAATATATTTATTTTGTATGTTTGTGTTCTTCTTTTCACTCTGTCATTTAGGTAATTTATTGTGGAGTTATTACAATGTTGATCCATCCTCAGGTTTCTCCCATCAGTCATTGAACGTTGTATCTGTTTTAAAATCACCAATGGCCTCATGGTATCATTCCCTGAGCAGTTTCCTTCCTGTCCTGCAGCTCAGTTCAGAACGATGACTATCTTTGAGGTGTCTGGGTGGTTTAATACATAATGCACAGCATAATTATTAATTATACAACGGGTGGTTCTAATACTGAATGCTGATTGGTTAAAACCACATTCCAGCCGGTGTCTATTCCACAAGTTACCACCTAAATCTATGACTTTAAAATGCCTATTTACTTTTCCATCTGACTGCGCAATCCAGTGTCTCATCATCCCAGCCAGGCAATTTATAAACTTGATTTCCACTATAAAAAGTATCTAGACATTATCTCACATTTCTTTTAGACTAACATTTAGTTTTCAACAGCAGAGATTTGTATAACCTTGCTGTCTGTCTCTCTGACATTTGCAACATTGTTTCAATATTCCAATTCGATCTCCAGCTGTTCCATAGTAATAAACGTGTCGGGAGAAGAAACGAGACACAAGCAGGCAGCGTTTCTCAGCCAGTCGAAATCATGAATAAGCTGGCATCATATTTATGGATATATATACAAAGAAATGTCAGTTGATAAAAGGTAGAACATAAACGAAGGTCAGCTAGTTTGCGGTCTTTCCAGCTTCAGTTTGAAGTTATTGTGTTTAGGTGTGTTGTTGGCTAGCTCCTCTGAATAACGAGAGAGCATATTTTCTATGCCAAGCGAAGTCGTGCCTCATTAGCTCATTTTTATGGATGCATCCAAATAAATGTCACTTGAAAACAGCTTAAACAAATGCAGCTACTGTTGTTAATCTGTCTGCATTGTTTGATGTGACTGTAAATTAGCCGTAATTTGGCTAGCTAGCAAGCAAGGGATAAGAACGTTGCCAGCCAGTATGGCAATGGAACATTTAGAACGAACGACTGGGTCGCGTCCATAGATACAGAACAAAAAGACTGAACAACTGGGTCCTGTCTCTGGCAACCAAACAAATAGAACGAACGACCAGCCGGCTTGGGTAGCAACCCTAGATTTGTTGTATTTAAGTGATAATGCCCTCGAAGATGGTGTTTAGAGGATATATTGGCACGGTTTGCCAGCCCTCGACTTTGTCTCGGGCTTAACAACCACCAGGCCAATATATCCTCCAAACACCATATTCGAGGGCATTATCACTTAAATAGACCATGCTTAAAGAGATATTCAATGTCTGATTTATTAAGAGAAAGGGGGATACCTAGTTAGTTGTACAACTGAATGCATGCTGTCCCCAATAAGTCGACTGGTCCATTTGTTTGGTTGATATGCTGTTGGTCAGCCAAGATTTCTTTTTTTGTCGAGCAGTAGCAAATGTATATTATTTTTATTTTTATTTTTTATGGCATACTACACACTTGTCTTACTAGACACGCACCCATCTAGGTGAACTAATCGATTGCAGAGGCCGTGGGGATGGTACAGTCCAAGAAGAAGGGTAGTGTGGCTAAGATGCACATCTCTGTCCAGAATGCACTCTCTCCCGCCAATTATGCACTCAATATACTATTCCAGTCTTTTGCTGTTCGCATTGTCGGAGTGGACATGTTGTTTCCAGAGTGCACAACCTATGCTACACTTTTGAGAAACACTTTTTGGTTCATTTCATTCCACTTACAAGTTGTCAATTTAGTCATTGTCTTTTGTTTGGAGTGCTCCTGTCAATGTTGATTACCTATAGAACTAGGCCTATAGGCTACCTGGCCTGCGCACTAATGTAGGCATATAAATGTGCCAATTTGTGGATCTGATAGTAATTCTGATTGGCTTAACGAACCACCAGTAATGAGCTGTGGAGCTTCTCAAAGTAAGGTTTTCCTCACCTCAAACAGCAAACAAGCGAAGTCTGTTTTTACATTCATTGAGAATGACAATAGTTCCTCAATGTATTTAAAAAATCTTTCCAGCTCTCTCCCTTAGGATATTTATTTTTATCCAAATATTTTCTACCTGCAGGCTGCAATGGTTTATTTGTTGGCTTTGTAGGCTATTTTTACGTAGTTGGCATGGTACTAAATGGTAAGATAAATTGGCATTCCACATGAGAAAGGTTGCAGTCACGGCAGAATCTGCAAAAGCCAGTAGGAGCGGGAAGAGGATGGTCGGGTCAGGCTAAGATTTTTCTTCTGGTTATCTTAATCTCTGGCTCCCTCTTTAGTCATTTGTGTCTTAGTTCATCAAACAGTGGGCTTAAAGCGTCAGACAAGCTCAATGTGAATTTATAGTTGATTTTATTACAACACAAAGGGTGTGTTTAGGGCTGTTGTGGTGACTGTTACCGCCACACCGGCGGTCACAAGTCATGAAGGCAGTCAAATTCCACATGACCATTTAGTCATGGTAATTAGGCTTCTCCAAGCTCTGATTCTGCTGATGGTCATTAGTAGCCCTTCAAACTTGCTAACTGCCTGGTACTCAGCACTCTATTGGCCCTCTAATCACTCTGACATCAATGCAAATGGAATAGAAAATCAAATAAAACATGGGGGAAAAGCATCCTCCATTCGCTTTTTTAGTGCATAGATGACATGTATTTTTTCCCCGCTGCCCCTGTGCGTGATAATCGTCTATTCTATATCAAAACAAATGTCACACATGTATTATTTAGTATATGTAAAGACAATATTAAATCAAGAATAGTCTGATGGGTGACAATATTAGCCTATTACTGATATGATATATTATCACTTGTAAATGATGCCCAGCATAAGAATCAATGCCTTTTTTTTGCGACTTTTTCTAATCATAGTCACAAACCTCATGAAGCCTCGCCCACAGGCCAAATGTTTTAAAGGTTTGTATCACAACTAAAGTGGCCAAATAACTTCTTAAAATGATGAGTTTCAAGTTTGGGGAAGTAAATTTTCAGCATAAAAATGCACCTTTTATAATAAAAGCATTACATGCATATTTGCATTTTGCAGTCACTTTTGATAATGGTGTTTTCCCGCTAATGGAAAATTTGCACTTATAGCCTACTACCATGTGCGCATTGCTGCGCTTTTAATGTGAAGAATTAGCCTAATAGTTTATCAACATTTTAAGCTAAATGTTCTGATCCGTTGCATTAGCCACATTGCATAAAACGTTTTTTTGATGCTAGTGGTTATATTAATGTTGGATCTATTTCATCCCACAATAAGACTATGTTTGGAATATTTATTTATTACACAAAATAGAATAGGTCGACTTTTGTGCTATGGGGGATAGTAGATTGACATCGGCTAGTGCTTTTGCCGTTCGTTAGGCCTATTCATCTTGTTGGCTGACAAAGTAAATGAGGGCAGTTATTCTATTATCTTCAATATGCACCTCAGAATTGGATAAGGACGTGCGTAGTTGCGTCCCCGATGTGTCTGTCTTCACTTGTAGCCTGTGAGACAGATCAGATCATGTGACAGAGAGCCATGTGAGTGAGAGGCACATCGGATTGCGCAGCACACTCAGGGAGAAGGGAACAACGCAGCACTCCGGGCCACAAAAGGCATGGATTTTTTAGGATGCATTACGGCCACAAAGGGGATGCTGCTGTGAAATTCGAGGCATTATTATGTGCTTGTCAAATTGTGAATGAGAGACTATTGTGGTGACTACAGCCTGCACAAAAAGCCTGTTCAAAAAAACAAAGCAGAGCTCATGCCTTTCAAGCAACTTTTTTCAAATCATCATTCGTCTAATCATGCAGCCTTACAATGTATTACATTATTTTTTTAAATATAGCCCAACGTTTGTAGAACAACTAAAGTTACATTAATAACTCTATATTAAGCATATAGGAGTACCTATTTCTTTGTTAACACCTCAACACAGAATAGGCGCATATGCACACTCCCTCAAATCGTTTGGAGAAAATATTTATCTTTTATTCCGCTTTGTTCAATTGTATTCTTCATACTATAAAATATTGCAACGGAATTAGAGGCAAATCTTGTCTGCTAAATGAACTAGTGTAGCCCACATCAAGACCTAACATAAGGACAACTCAGAGTATGCTATTCTTTTCTTCTCAATTAGACTACATTTTCGTCATATCATGCTTCTTTAGAACTGTCTAAAATAAATAATGGATTTATTGTGTAGGTGTAGACTGTATTACATTGATTTATTGTGAAGGCGTTGGCTATATTACATGGATTTATTGTGTAGGTGTAGACTGTATTACATTGATTTATTGTGAAGGCGTTGGCTATATTACATGGATTTATTGTGTAGGTGTAGGCTATATTACATGGATTTATTGTGAAGGTGTAGGCTATATTACATGGATTTATTGTGTAGGTGTAGGCTATATTACATGGATTTATTGTGAAGGTGTAGGCTATATTACATGGATTTATTGTGTAGGTGTAGGCTATATTACATGGATTTATTGTGTAGGTGTAGGCTATATTACATGGATTTTTGTGTAAGTGTAGGCTATATTACATGGATTTATTGTGAAGGTGTAGGCTATATTACATGGATTTATTGTGAAGGTGTAGGCTATATTACATGGATTTATTGTGTAGGTGTAGGCTATATTACATGGATTTATTGTGAAGGTGTAGGCTATATTACATGGATTTATTGTGAAGGTGTTGGCTATATTACATGGATTTATTGTGTAGGTGTTGGCTATATTACATGGATTTATTGTGAAGGTGTTGGCTATATTACATGGATTTATTGTGAAGGTGTAGGCTATATTACATGGATTTATTGTGAAGGTGTAGGCTATATTACATGGATTTATTGTGAAGGTGTAGGCTATATTACATGGATTTATTGTGAAGGTGTAGGCTATATTACATGGATTTATTGTGAAGGTGTAGGCTATATTACATGGATTTATTGTGTAGGTGTAGGCTATATTACATGGATTTATTGTGTAGGTGTAGGCTATATTACATGGATTTTTATGTAAGTGTAGGCTATATTACATGGATTTATTGTGAAGGTGTAGGCTATATTACATGGATTTATTGTGAAGGTGTTGGCTATATTACATGGATTTATTGTGTAGGTGTAGGCTATATTACATGGATTTATTGTGAAGGTGTTGGCTATATTACATGGATTTATTGTGTAGGTGTAGGCTATATTACATGGATTTATTGTGTAGGTGTAGGCTATATTACATGGATTTATTGTGTAGGTGTAGGCTATATTACATGGATTTATTGTGTAGGTGTAGGCTATATTACATGGATTTATTGTGAAGGTGTTGGCTATATTACATGGATTTATTGTGAAGGTGTAGGCTATATTACATGGATTTATTGTGAAGGTGTAGGCTATATTACATGGATTTATTGTGTAGGTGTAGGCTATATTACATGGATTTATTGTACTTTTTAAAATGGCTTGCAGGCTGTGTGGAAGCCAGGAGATGCTAAATGTGTTTGTTAATTAATGGTCAATTACCGTGAGACCGACAGTTATTTGCTTGACAATCACCAGCTGACCAAATGTCGTGACCGCCACAACCCTAGGTGTGTCCAATGTTCCCTCAATTGTTTTCCGGCACTGAGCAAATTTCAGGTATGCCGAGTGCAAACTTGAACGTTGTGAAAATTCTGTTCAACTTCCAGTGCACGTTTGTTCCAGTGCACTGAGGCTGTACCCGCTTTAAGTTACAGTTTTAACAGTGACCATGGCTATTTCATCATGATGTAGGCCTACCAGAGTTGCATAGCATCAAAAATAATGGAGAAAATGCATCCCATAACATTTTAACATGGAAATCATTCAGCCTACAGTAGCAGCCACTGTGTGGTGTTCAATGTAGGCCTACATTCTATGAGACTTTCGGGAAAAAAGAATGCAGGGCTTGACATTAACCAGTTTATCCAGTTGTCCTTCAGACAATGTGACTGAAAGTGTTGTGTGATGCAAGAAACCACTTTACAAAATAAAATGCATTATTATTCCCATACCATTATTACAGAGAATCAGACAAATTATGCTACCCTCTGACTACTGGCCTCTTAACTTATTCAAGACTGTCTCAAAATACAACACTTCCTGTTTATGACAAAAAAAAGCTCTTTACCGGTCTAGAAATGTACACATTTTGTGCTCTTGTAGGAAGCTATCACTCCCCTATTGCTGACTACAAATGATCTATAACTGGGCTAATAACTCAGTAACTAGCAAAGGATATGAACAAAATGTGCACACGTGGCTACATGCAGCTCTCACTTTGATCTCAAAACAAGCGCATCTACTCAACCGCTCATGCTGTAAACACAGTCCAGTTCAAAGTAAATAGCACAGATCCATATACAGTGCATTCAGAAAGTATTCAGACCCCTTCACTTTTTCCACATTTTGTTACATTACAGCTTTATTCTAAAGTGGATTCAATTGGTGAGGGAAAAAAACAATCTACACACAATACCCCATAATGACAAAGCAAAAACAGGTTTTTAGAAATGTTTGCAAATTAAACTGAAGTATCACTTTTACATAAGTATTCAGACCTTTTACTCAGTACTCTGTTGAAAGACCTTTGTAATCGATTACAGCCTCGAGTCTTCTTGGGTATGACGCTGCAAGCTTGGCACCCCTGTATTTGGGGAGTTTTTCCCAATCTTCACTACAGATCCTCTCAAGCTCTGTCAGGTTGGATGGGGAGCATTGCTACACAGCTATTTGCAGGTCTCTCCAGAGATGTTCGATCGGGTTCAAGTCCGGGCTCTGGCTGGCCCACTCAAGGATTTCAGAGACTTGTCCCGAAGCCATCCCTGCGTTGTCTTGGCTGTGTGCTTAGGGTCATTGTCCTGTTGGAAGGTGAACAATTCTCCCCAGTCTGAGGTCCTGAGCGCTCTGGAGCAGGTTTTCATCAAGGATCTCTCTGTACTTAGCTCCGTTCAGCTTTCTCTCGATCCTGACTAATCTCACAATCCCTGCCGCTGAAAAACATCCCCACAGCATGATGCTGCCACCACCGTGCTTCACCATAGGGATAGTATTGGCCAGGTGATGAGCAGTGCCTGGTTTCCTCCAGATGTAATGCTTGGCATTCAGGCCAAATAGTTCAATCTTGGTTTCATCAGAACAGAGAATCTTGTTTCTCATTGTTCGAGAGTCCTTTTGGTGCCTTTTGGCAAACTCCATTTGGCCGAGCGTCTTAGTGGAAAATGCTTTATTCACTCAATATTAGAATAAAGGTGTAACGTAAGAACATTTGAAAAAGTTAATATGATCACACCAGTAATAGATTCGTTGTTGTATTACTTGTGAAGCACAGCTGAGTGAGCATTTAAATAATTCGCTTTTTATTTAAATTTTACTGGGCTGGTGGTGCCTGCATCTGATGGTAAGTGTACGCAGAGGGAGAGAGCAGCAGACTGAGGGTCCACTTCTCAACATCCCGCCACTCTTCCTTTCCTCCACTGACCAAAAAGACACACAGTCTTCCAGCTGATGGCGAAACTCGAGTCGCACCGCATTATTTATGCCTCATCCACAGATTCATGTTGTTACTCCTATGAACAGATTAAGTGAAATATTCCTCGATATAAAAAAAGACCCAAGCTGTTAATAATGCAATCCTATAGATACACTTTCCTACTCGTTCATTACTGCTGCAGTGCTTGTTGTAGTGCTGAGTGGAAATAGGAAGAATGCGCATTTTATGGTTTATACAAGTGTTGAATAGAAAGTGTTGACAGTGCTGAGGAAGAACATGAACTCGTACAAACAGCAGCTCTTTGCTGTATTCGTTGACAGTCTCTCTCTAGTCATGGTTTTAAACGTTTTGAAATCTCACTGTATCAACTTTGCTATATCTTTCTTGTAATGCCTGCTACCTTACTGTAGACACGGTCATCTGAGCCATCCAATTGGCCAGCGGTAGTGCACTTAATTTAATTTAGTCTCTGGTCACGCCGGGAAGGCAGAGTTTGTACCTTCAGACACATGAAATGGTTCAAAATGGCAACAGTTCGCCTACCTGGCGCAGGGAAGCTAAATCGGGTGCACGTACCACCAACAGCCTGAGACAAATACAAAAAAAAGAGGAAAACAAGGCTTTATCCTTTATTTTATTTTTTTACAGAAATGTTTGGCGATCGACTAGAAATTCCTTGAAGATCGACCAGTCAATCGCGATCGACCTGTTGGTGACCACTGCTGTAGAAATTGAAGTTTAATCTTGTGCTTCTGTCTGTGGGCTGGTATTTCTGGCCAGTCTTGGGCTACTGTTTGCACGTGTGCTGCTTAGAGGGCACATTGGGTGTGTCTATATATGCAAAAATACATGTTTTAAAATTTCAACCAATCGATTGTTTGAAAGAACAGACTACTTCCGGTTGACAATTATTTTTTTATTTTTTATGTTGTTGTCGGCCACAGCCCTATATTTGTTACCCATCTACCAATCCTATTATTTAACGCAAAGTGAATCCATGTAACTTTTTATGTGATTTGTTAAGCCAAATTTGACTCCTCAACTAATTTAGGCTTGCCTAAACAAAGGGACCGAACACTTATGCAACAACTATATTTTAGTTATTACGTTTTGTATTCAGAATATATATTTTTTTACTTATCCACTTTGTCATTACAGAGTATTTTGTGTATATTATTGACAAAATATGACAATTAAATCCATTTTAATCCCACTATGTAACACAATAAATCCAAGGGGTCTGAATACTTTTACAAGGCACTGTATGCTAGATGCAAGCTATTTATTTTTCTTGGAAAATGGATAGCTATACAACTGTGAAGACATGGTACCCCTATTATAAGTTAGAGAGGAGTCAACAACAGAACATCAAATTACTGTCTGTCATCAAATATTCTTACTTCACTGTGGCCCCTGCTTGGGGTCCGCGTTGCCCAGGTTACCCTTCACTCGCAGGCGCTTTGTGATGATGTCACCCTCTCTCCCCTCAAGGTGGATGTTGGGGCCTGTAGTCCTCAGCCGGACACCCCCGACACCCCGGCCCCCCCTTCCTCCTCTTCCCCTGACGAGGTAACCAGCACTGAGTGGTGGTCAGGGGCACGAGCATGGCCCCGTCCCCCACCTCCCATCTCAAATCTTCCCCCCTGCAACCCACCCCCAGCTCAGCCTGCAAGAGCACGATCTTAAATTGTACCACTCACACCCTCTCCTACACTCCACTCCCTAAACCAGGGTCCACTTACTTTCTGCCCATCAAACTACAACTGACCTGGAGCCAGTTGATAAGGGTCATTGTTAACTGGAACCTCCAAATCAGAAGCCGAATCAAGCCTACCGACCCCCTACACCTCCAGACACGCATCCCATCACAGATGAATAAACTTGATCAGCACATCTCTGATACAACATGCACCGCTATAGATCAATGTTTCTTATTACCAGCACTAAACACCAAACGAATGATCTCAACATTCACGGTTCCCTATAACCAATCAATTATTACAGTGATTAGTGAACAAGCTATTCCCACCAAGCAAGAGCCAGAAATCATTTGTCTCAATTCTACCATTGTTTTTATATGTTGTAAACAAAGTGTTGGACAATTCAGCAGAATAAGTCAAAACTCCTGCAGTTTGTTCTGTGGTAACACACTACAGCTGCTATGAGCCTGTGTTCCCCCACCACTGTGGTCCTCTAATGTACTCTCTCTCCCTCTGTTTGTTTTGTGGCTTACTGTAAGTAGCCTATGATGGAGATGTTTGGTCAGCAACTTCCTATCGAAACGCGCACACATCTCACACACACACACACACCATCCACACAGGGCTCTCCAACCCCATCTTGTAGAGCTACCGTCCTCTAGGTTTTCACTCCAGCCCTGTTCATGGAGAGCTACCGTCCTGTAGGTTTTCACTCCAGCCCTGTTCCTGGAGAGCTACCGTCCTGTAGGTTTTCACTCCAGCCCTGTTCATGGAGAGCTATCGTCCTGTAGGTTTTCACTCCAGCCCTGTTCATGGAGAGCTACCGTCCTGTAGGTTTTCACTCCAGCCCTGTTCATGGAGCGCTATCGTCCTGTAGGTTTTCACTCCAGCCCTGTTCATGGAGAGCTACCGTCCTGTAGGTTTTTCGCTCCAACCTTAATCTAGCGCACCTGCTTCTAATAATTCGCTGGTTGATGAGATGAATCAGGTCAGTTACAACTGGGGTTTGAGTGAAAACCTAGAGACGGGTAGCTCTCCAGGAACAGCCCTGATCTACACACACATGCTTGCGGCATGGCCAACGTCTGCCCCATACACATGGCATGCAGTTGTCCTGTGGATTGTCTTGATGCAAAATTCTTCTATGGTCTCAGTGAATGAATGAATGACTGACTGTAGAACGCATGAGATGTGTGTCTGTTCTGCTTGTGTTGTCCTTCACCACATGTAGTCCTCCAGCCATGGAAATGACTGGGAGAAATGCTTACAGTGACATGTTGCATCCTGCCGTGCCTTGGCATGATCTGAATGGTACAGTGCAGTGCGTCACAATGCTGGACTTGAATACGAGGCATGAATTTCTCAATTATTTAGATAACAGTGGCATTGTGCGAGAGAGATGTTTCTGCATCATTTTGTGTGACTTGAGGAAACACTCTGTACCTTCAAGTCCAGGGTTCAACTTCCATACCATCCAACACACAATCACACTGTGTTGCCTGACTGTATTTTGAGTGGGATGTGTGGGGAGGGAGTCTGACAGGTAAGGGTTGGAGTGAGAACACCATCTTTTCTTCCTTGTTTCATGTTTTTTATGTCAATTTTTCTCAAGCAGTCTTATATTCAAATTTCTATCAAGTCAAGTTATATACCCTGTCACTTCTTTCCCTGACAAGTCATTTAAAACCAGTATTGGTTGATTGTTAAAAAGGCTGTCCTCTACCCCTACCTATTTTTCTCTCTCCTCTCTCTCGCTCCTCTAGGCGAGTAATGGTAAAGACCCGTGGTCGGTATGGAACCAGGACACCACGGGAGGTTCCTCCAACAACTGGGCGGCCCAGCCAGAGGGCACCGTTACAGGCAAGAGTGCTGCCCCTGACCCCTGGGGCTCCACAGCACCGAGCCATCCTCAGGCCTACCAGGGCCCAGGTAAGTCACTGTTCTAGAGGAACTAAAGGGCAATGAGGGCCCCTTTATGGACCTTAACACTTTGGTAATAATTTGCTAGTAATACTGTAGTAAAGACCTACTTTAGCAAGTTTCTGGCAAAAGACTTGCAGAAAGATTGGGGAAAAAATGATTCCCCCTCTCGTTTTAGGAACTTAATCCATTGTTACTATCTATGTTTTGGGTTTTAAGAATATAGCCTTTGGCATACATGAAGAGTGGTGTTTTGCAATGCATTTTCTAGGTGTGGTCTTAAACAGGGGAGGATGATGTCATCAATAGTTATGAGATCACTTGTTTTTGCTGGCTTTGGTTTTTCACTTCCTGTTTTTAAAACTATTTATATCCTGAGTAAAGAAGTGACTGATTGAATAAACGAAATAACAAAGTGCCTCTTCTTTTTCCTTCCAAAGATATCTATCCATATCCCTACCTTATTGACTGGTCAGGTATCCCACCATGCATTGCCTGCTGGGAGGGTTTCCCTGTTTGTGCGAGTGTTGACTATTTTTTGTTTTAAGAACATGTCTGGCATGTGTATAACCAGTAAATGTACATTATTTTCTCTATTGCAGGCATGTGTTTGCATTGTGTGTATTTTCTCTCAAGAAAGCTATTCACATTATTTATAGCTTAACACTTAATTGGTTGGTTTTGAGGATATATCTAACTGATTATCTAGACTGATATAATAGGTTTGTTGTTTCTGTTTGGATACATACTGTACAGTATATTTATCATTTGTCTCTCAAAACATAGCACGGGGTAGTGCAGTGCAGTGTTCTTCAAACCTCTCATTGGGCACCCAAGATGTTTCGTTGTAACCCTGTAGTAGCTCACCTAATTCTCTAATCAAGGGCTTAATGATTAGTGATTGGAATCAGGTGTGCTAGCTCTGGAATAAGAATGTCTGGGGGTACTCGAGGAGAGGTTTGAAACCCACTGGTCTAGTGCATGTTCTCTGATCTCGGTTTTAGGCTTTTTATGCTGTATGGTGTCTCTTCCATGTATTTGGTTACTAAGGGTGTGTGTGTGTGTGTGTGTGTGTGTGTGTGTGTGGGTAGGAGCGGAGGACGATGAGTGGGATGATGAGTGGGATGATGTGAAGTCGAACTCTGAGTCTGGAGATGGAGGGGCCATCCAGAGAGGAGGGGCTACTGGCTCCTCCATGAAGATCTCCCTCAACAAGTAAGACAGCTGACTACGACTCCAAACCATCACACTGAACCCACAAACACTAGCCATGACCTAAAGACCACTTTTACCCAGATTTTACCCACGATAAACATTGAGTCAAAATACAGAGTTTGGCCATCTTAGTTTGCGGTTTAGAATCTGAGACGTTTGGTGGAGGATAGTTAGCCCAACTCTGTTAAACCATTGCCGTTGGATTTCCAGACTGTCAAGTGTCCCTTTCTACCTAACCCCTGACACTTAACCCCTGACCTTTACCCCTGTTTGTTCCTCTTTGAGCAGGTTCCCCGGGTTCTCCAAGTCTGGTCCTGAGCTGTTCCTCCTCTGCAAGCAACCACCCAAGGGAAAGGAGAAGATAACCATCTATGTGAGTTGGTGGAGGACTTTCATCAGTACTGGACATTGAATGGAGTGTGGTTGGCTGTGTTGTTTAGCAATCTTTTGTACTGTAGTCTTCAAATTGCTGTAGGATTTATCTTGTAGGATTTAGTAGGGTTGTCTCTGCTCCGTCTCAGATGGGGGAGGTTGGTCCAGTGTGGTCCTATCCAGAGGCTCAGCTGGACTGTGTCGTAGCCGACCCCAAGAAGGGCACCAAGATGTACGGCCTGAAGAGCTACATCGAGTACCATGTCATACCCAACGTAAGTGTCTGTGGGACCACTACTAGTATCAATGTGAATGGTCATTCATGTTTCTGGCTTTATCATTTCTAGGGACAGATATATTGTCCAAATGCCTGATATAACGAGCTGTCTCAGAGAAAAGCTGCAGTTGCCGAAAGCCAATATTATGCCAACCCATTGGCATTGTAGTGCATGTTAACTTTGTATGATTGGTTTGCAGACCACAAACAGACCTGTCAATCACCGATACAAGCACTTTGATTGGCTGTATGAGAGGCTACTGGACAAGTTTGGTTCAGCCATCCCCATCCCCTCTCTACCGGACAAGCAGGTCACAGGTGAGAGACTCACCTGCTAACCTCTCCTCTTCTCTCCTCCACTGAGAAACCTTCTGTCTATCCTATAGGAGAGGAGTTCACTTAATGTAGGAAGGTATATGGGGAGCCTGGGGTGCTCCTTTCAATGCACACCGCTTATATCTGCTCTCTCTCCCTTTCCCCCTCCCTCCCTCTCTGCCAGGGCGTTTTGAGGAGGAGTTTATCAAGATGAGGATGGAGAGGTTGCAGGGCTGGATGACCAGGATGTGTCGGCACCCTGTGGTCTCCAACAGCGACGTCTTCCAACTCTTCCTGACCTACAAGGACGAGAAGGTACAGTAGGAGTCTTCCTCATCTTCCTCCCCCAGGAACAGCAGAGGGGTGCAGTATCAGACTGGACATGGAGCTCTGACTGCACAGGACTGGTACTGACACTGAGGATTGGCTACTGAGCACTGTGTGTTGTTGCAGGACTGGAAAACAGGGAAGAGAAAAGCAGAGAAAGACGAGGATGTGGGAGTGATGATCTTCTCCTCCATAGAGCCTGAAGCCCCCGACCTGGACCCCATCGAAGTGTGAGTGACATCACACCACTCTGCAGCAGACATACACAATATGAAATGTTATGGGGTGTTTTTCTTCATTTGTTTCCATTGCGTAACAGGGAGCAGAAGTGTGATCAGTTCAGTCGTTTCACCAAAGCTATGGATGATGGTGTGAAGGACCTACTCACAGTGGGCCAGGAGCACTGGAAGAGATGCACAGGACGTATGTATACACTACATAAACACTACACAGCAGCTATGCAGGCTACATAGTTATAACACATGACCGAATTTGTGTGTCCTCAGCTTTGCCCAAAGAGTACCAGAGGATTGGCAAGGCCTTCCAGAACCTCTCGTCTGTCTTCACCAGCAGTGGATACCAAGGTAGGCCTGCTTGGACAGACATTTACTCCACTAAATGGGATATATATAGATCTCTGTATGTTTTAGATGGTTCAATATAAGTGTTGTTGCGTGTAATGTAAAAAACAGGTTCTTGTATCTGCAGGAGAGGCCACCCTCACCGATGCCATGACTTCAGCAGGAAAGACCTATGAGGAGATAGCTCAGATGGTGGCTGAGCAGGTACAGTACCAGTACAGACGTGTCATAACCTGCAGTTCTCTCTCTTAACCCTGTATCTCCTCTGGGTTCAAAGAAATTATCAGAAGATTTTCAGTGTCAGAATTGAATTTCCATTTTATTTTATTTGATCATTTAAAAAAAAAAAAAGATACTGTTAGGTTCTGAAAAAACAGAGTAAAAACTCAAACGGATGACTAGGAAAAATCTCAAACCAAGTTTATTCACCCACTGTGTCATACACCTGCAAAGACAAAGCATGATTACACAAGCACATATATTTATAACCTCCTACTAGGCAGGGTCAACTCCTTACATGTCTTAACAGCCAATACATCTCTGTCGCTAGGCAGGAACTTAATTGGTTTCTCTCACTGGTGTAGCCATGGCCCTTCCTGATGCTAGAACCTTGGTGGGTGTGTATGTGTGTGAGATAGGACTGTAGTAGGAGGGTCGTTGTGGTGGGCCCCTCTGGCCCCCCTCCCAGAGGTTTCTTCTCACTTCATCTGTTGACTTAACCTCGAGCCGAATTCCACACTCCTCTCTAGTTCCGCAGCTGGCCTGCCTTAACAGAGACTAACTACACTGTTGCCCTTTACCTCCCTCCTTAGGAACAGAATATGAACTTTCTGCACTCACTCAATAAATTTCCATCCGACAGATTCCTATCCACCCTTCATTGACCCCAACATATACATTCCTTGTACATGTAAAGTATCAATACGTTTTAGTATAGTAAAATGAATAAGTATATTTCCAGCTAGAATCCAACAATATGCATACAAAATGATTGAATTGATTAAGAATCATCGAGGATGAACACAAAAAAGCACAAAGGTCTATGACTTATTTCCATTGTGCTCCTCTTTCATGATAGTGTTTTGCATAATGTGGCAGGATAAAAAAAATATATATATCTAAATTGGCAGGTCAATTTGGTTACTTAGTCATAAGAACACACTATACACAAAGGAACTCTATTTGGTCATCATCATTGGGCTAGGAGGGATTGTTCACACAAGCACACTATCCATTAACTAGGATTTCAACTTCCTTTTAATGCTACTCAGAGTGGGAATAGTTTTAACACAGACAGATTATTCCACTCAGAGGCTGCTGAAGAGTCTCCTGTTGAAAGTGTAGTTGCTCAAGGGCTGTAAATAAGTTTATTAGTATTTCAAAGGAAATGTGTGCTATACATCAGACGTAGCCTTGTTTTTTTAGTCTCAGTTGTTGTTGAGGCCTTGGAATCCAAAATAAGCCTTTGAGGGAATGTACACTTTGAGGAGCAGCTTTGGGCGAGGGGGGGCAATTTCCTGTTGCTCTGTGTACTTCCTGTAGCCCCAGAGGCCTTGTGCTCTATTCCCGTTCCTTTGGTCTCTCTTTTCTCTTCATCGCCCCAAGCGGCTCCTGTCTGATGTCACTTCCTGGATGTCCGCGTGCGTTTCCTGTGGCTTCACAGTGTCTGTTTTATATCCTAGTTCTGACCTTCTTTTGACCCTTTCACTAAGCATCCTGTGTGTGAGATGTGTGTTATCTGAAGGGAAGAGGTCAAGACTTGTATGATTACTCCATGACATTCATTTAAGGCCACCAGCACTAACCAGAGCAAAATCTGTTCCCTACGTTCCTCTGATAGTTCAGTTGAACATAATGTTTGAATATCAGTTCTCTGACTTATCTATGATGGTGTAGTGTGGTTTGTACTGAAATCAAAGCCCCACCCTGTTTTTGATGTTGTCGCAGCAGCGTCCACATGGAGGACTCCTCTGGTAAGCATGTGTTGCTCCAGTCCAGAGGTTTCTGTCCTTGGTCCAGACTCTGTTTGACTTCTTTTTGACCTCCACCAATCATTAGCATTAGCTGTGTACTTCCAGTCCTGGGTAGTTACTAGCACTCACACAGTGCTGTCTATATATATATATATATTTGGATATATATATTTGGATGGATGTGTTATGGATCTCTTCCATGACCAAGCACGCCTTTGTGGGTGTTGTTTTCCCTCCATGGTTCTTTATTATCTCTGTTTTTGGTAATTTGTCTATCGTTTTGTGTTTTCCTGTTTTTTGCAATTTGAGACATTGCTATTACATTTCTTTCTGATGATGTCACAGTTGTATTATTGTACTCATCTTGTTCATTGGCTTTTCTGGCTCAGTACTAAAAGTGTTATGCGAATTGGCTTTTGCTCTGTTTGCAGGGGATATTGGGTTGTGCGGCTGTGTGTGTGATTGATATCTAATTGTCCATGTTCTCTCCCTGTAGCCCAGGAAAGACCTGCACTTCCTCATGGAGAACAACAATGAGTACAAAGGCCTTCTGGGATGTTTCCCTGACACCATTGGAGTACACAAGGTAGGCTCCTACAGGGGAGGGAGGGAGAGATTGGTATTCACATGATACTGAGCCTAGGGCAGAGGAGAGAGAGCGAGAGAATAACAACCATATGAAAATAACATTGCTAAAAGAACAAAAGCATTTTATTTTGGTTAGGACCTACAGTGTCTTTGCTATTAATGTAGATCCATGTTTAATCCAGTATAGCTGTAAAGTTGAATCCCTAGGATTTTGTGTAAAGCTGAAGACTGCTCTGTCTTTTCACTGTTAGGCGGCCATAGAGAAGGTGAAGGAGGGAGACCGGCTGGTGGCAGCTAGCAAGATCACCCCTCAAGACAAAGTGACCATGGCTAAACGTGTTGGCACCATGTCATATGCACTACAAGGTAAGGCTACTGGGCTAATGCTAAATGTGTTAGCGGTGGTTAAATGTGCTAGCACAAGGTACTGTAAGCCTGTGGCGTATAAAGAGATGGTTCCATCATCTATACTACATCACGTGACAGTGGATTTCCTGTTTTCTCCCCGCCCACAGCTGAGATGAACCACTTCCATAGCAACCGTATCTACGACTACAACAGGGTGATGCAGCTGTACCTGGAGGAGCAAGTGAAGTTCTACGAGACGGTAAGAACAGTCATCCAGACCACCCTGTACAAAGAAACATTCCCACATAGCCAGGAAACACAGTTTTAGCTAAAATGTCAGTAGCTTCTTCTCAAATAGAAAACCTATGAGTTCTTTGCCTGAATGACAGTGGATCTAAAGCAAATGAGTATTGCTAGCATTGAAATTATATTAATGAATGGGTCATTTCCACATGCTTACATGCAATTGTCTCCGACCCTGGTCACAAGATCTGCTATGAATAGATGCATCTGTACATACAACAATGCTCCAATCTGATGAATGTTTTTATTTAGGCATTCAGCACATGGCTTTCAATGGGATTTTTCTCTTTATTCCTGGTTTGGGCAGATTGCTGAGAAGCTGAAGCAAGCACATAGTCAATTCACCACCATGTAAACCTGCCTCCTAAGACTGAAAATGCAAGAAACAGCTCAACACCCAAGAGATCTCTCTTTTTCTATTACTCACTCTGTTGCGTTTTCCCTTTGCGCTCAGTGCAATTTCATTTCCTGCAGTCGTTAGCTAATGATGCTAATGTAATCTGTTTTAAACAGTCTAGGACCTGTTTAGGGAGAGGTGTAGACAGTCGAAACCCAGATGGGTGGATTGCAGCGGTGCCTGATGCACAGTGGGTGCCACATACAACACCAAACAGCCCAGTCCAACAGGAAACAACACTGACTTCTTCCTGTGTCTCAGGTCAGGGTAACATGACAAACATTCAGGCCCTCATTGAACATATTGCACAGTTAAGCATTGCCCTCACTGCCTCAGTGATTCACTCAAAATGCAGAGGTCAAAGAGCAGCTCTCGTTCCCTGGCAAAGAGGATACTGTTTGCATTTCCTTGTTTGACTGAATCCATGGGCTAGTCATGACTTCCTCAGTTCCACTACCTTGGTTCCCTGGTAATGTTTGGATGGATGTGTTATGGATCTCTCCCTTGACCAAGCACGCTTTTGTGGATGTTGTTTTTTGCTCCATGGTTCTTTATTATCCCCTGATCATCTTTTGGACCTTATCATAGCATTTTTTAATCACAGCATTTCAACAGAAATTGTGTTTATGTTTTTTTTAAGTGATTGAAACACACTCACAGTTCAGAGTAGAGATGTTGCATTATGCCTTGTCAGTTAAGTTCCAGCAGATATGAGAGAGAGTGTGTCACCACGCCCCTTGCTTGTGAGTGGGTCTGAACACTGCTGGCAGTGCCCGCCCCTTCCTTCACTCACTTCCTCGATCTCTAACAGGAAGCTCGACCCTTTCCTGCCACTGTGCCTTGTTGACGTTCTGTAGAAAATAGAACTGCATGCTTCGCTCATTCCCCCCTGCCTGATTTTTTTTTTTTTACTATTCATATCTTTTCCAAAACATGGAGTTCTGCTTTTCTCCCTTCTGGAAGGACAGACTCCGATGGGGAATGTTAGAGGTTATGCAATGGGAGCATACTGCTCGTCCATGGAAGCCAAACATCAGCGAGCCAATGCTTCTCCCAAAGCCAGTGCCAAACATGGTGGCTGGGTCCCAATACTCATAAATTGCTTCCTTGTTTTCTTTCCTTCAAAAACAGCTGAGCGGTTTCACAATATTGCTTTCACCTATCGAATCGTTACATAGCAGTGGTTAGTAAGGAAATGTGTTAAGACAATTGGGACACAGCCATGCCTTTATCCAGGTGTCTATGACAGCTCTTCTCTGCCTCACTCCACTTAATACCGCAGTGCAATCTTCAATCATTATTTAATCTCCCTCTTTCTATTCTCGTCACATAAATACAAAGAAATATATATTCTATCTGATGCATGTGCTTTTTGGTTGTTGAGGTATTTTATGTATAGAAATATTTGCGATACGTTGTCACCCAGAAAGAGGAGAAATTAAGTTTGATTTAATAAAAATGATTTGTACTCTCCGTGTACACGTTTGCATTTCTTTGAGTGTGTTTGTAGGAGTGAGTGTGAGTCATGTCTTGTTCTGCCGGACTTGTGTATTTGGGACGACACCCACCCACACACACTCATATACACACACAGCAGGCCCCTTATTCCCCCGTCTCAAAATTCTGTAGAGATGGATAGGAATGAGAATGAGTTGGTCTATAAGCAGAGCGGAGCGTCAAAGAGTGTGTTTGTGCTGATTATGAGGGTGGAATGAAAGAGGTCTTTCACCCTGTACTCTGCCTGCACCCAGCTCTGACTGAAATCAGGTGCAGCTGGGTCTCTATCTCTACACCCAGAAAGAGTTAAATATTTCACTCTATAAAGAGTTAAATACGCTATATATACAGAAGTATGTGGACACCTCTTAAAATGTGTGGATGTGGCTGTTTCAGCCACACTCGTTGCTGACGGGTGTACAAAATCGACTACACAGCCATGGAATCTCCATAGAAAAACATTGGCAGGAGAATGGCCGTACTGAAGAGCTCAGTGACTTTCAACATGGCAGTGTCATAGGATGCCACCTTTCCAACAAGTCAGTTCATCACATTTCTGCCCTGGCAGAGCTGCCCCGGTCAACTGTAAGTGCTGTTATTGTGAAGTGGAAATGTCTAAGAGCAACAACGGCTCAGATGTGAAGTGATAGGCCACACAAGCTCACAGAATGGGACCGGCGAGAGCTGAAGTGCATACAAACTGTCTGTCCTCATACAAACTGTCTGTCCTCATACAAACTGTCTGTCCTCATACAAACTGTCTGTCCTCGGTTGCAACACTCACTACCGAGTTCCAAACTGCCCCTGGAAGCAAGGTCAGCACAAGAACTGTTCATCCGGAGCTTCATGAAATGGGTTTCTATGACCGAGCAGCCGCACACAAGACCAGTAGTGATTTTAGCATGTAAATCTTGATGGGGGAAAATAAATACAAGTGGGATGCATGCCAGCAAAGCCACTACACAACACTAAACAATACATTAATTGCACTATAACAGTGACAGACGGTGCCCACAAACTATTAGGGCCTACATAAAGCTGTCCCAACAGCAGTCCCAATGTCTTACCACTGCTACACCTGGCTATCAGCGGAGCCTTGTCTGGCAGCGAAAAACAGTTTATTCAGCCTCAGTTACTGCCTTTTAAAAAAACATAGCTGATATGGCTGACTTGCTAAACCAAATGTGGTGTCTACTGACAATTGAGATGTACAAACTATGGTATAAGGTGACGGCAATCTGTAATTTCGATTAAGACATTGAGCGAGCTACAGTAGAACGGGCGTAGTCAATATAACTATTTGTTTAGCACTATTGAATGTACAGTGCCAGAATTCAGAACATGGGCCGTTCTTATAGTGTTCTCCCTGTATACAAAGTCAGAAGAACCATAGGATAAATAAAGGGGGCATATAAGCAGACAATGAAAGCTCTTACAATATTCAATGATTACATTTCTCTAAAACAGGTTAAAGGCTAAATGTGCACCACCAAGTCAGAACAGTAGGGGAAATGAAGAGGGGTATATGGACCAAATTATTAGGGTGAGGCACATGGGCTACTAACATCTTACTGCACAACATACACTTAGTATTACTTTCTTAGCTACAGTATGCATATCTACCTGGCATATTACATCATTTATGAAGCAGCATACAATACATTTTTTAGACTCACCTTCTTGTGCTGTGCTCACTTGAACAGGAAGGTGGCGCGGCGGTCCATCAAAGTCTGTCATTCTCTGGATTTATGGTGCTTTCAAAACAACTGGGAACTCTGGGGGAAAAAACAAGGTCGAATTGTGATGACGTCATTGATCTTCAGGTTGTAGCTGTAGAAAGAGGCCAGATTTACAGTTCCGCCTTATCTCAGCTCACTGGTCACCATAGCAACACTCACCCGTAGCACGCGCTCCAGCAGGTATATTTCACTGGTCACCCCCAAAGCCAACACTTACTTTGGCTGCCTTTCCTTCCAGTTCTCTGCTGCCAATGACTGGAACTAATTATAAAAATCACTGAAGCTGGAGACTTAAACCTCCCTCTCTAACTTTAAGCATCAGCAGTCAGAGCAGCTTACCGATCACTGTACCTGTACACAGCCAATCTGTAAATAGCACACCCAACTACCTCATCCCAATATTGTTACTTATCGTCTTGCTCTTTTGCACCCCAGTATCTTTACTTGCACATCATCATCTGCACATCTATCACTCCAGTGTTAATGCTAAGTTGTAATTATTTCGCTTCCATAGCCTATTTATTGGCTTACCTCCCTACTCTTCTACATTTGCACACACTGCACATATATTTTTCTATTGTGTTATTGACTGTACATTTGTTTATGTGTAACTCTGTGTTGTTGTATTTGTCGCACTGCTTTGCTTTATCTTGGCCAGGTTGCAGTTGTAAATGAGAACTTATTCTCAACTGGCCCACCTGGTTAAATAAAGGTTGCATTAACATTAGACTTGGCGGTGACATAGTGTCCACATGAGTGACAGAACACTGAGCTAGGCTGAAACCCCTGCATTTTGGAGTTGCCTTACTCAAGAAAACAAAAAAGACACTGTGTTTGTATACGGCTTTATTAGTAACATGCCCCCCCAATTATATATATTTTGAATGTATTTGTTTTTGCTAAAAATGTTGGCCTCAAAACAGGTTTCCAGCATTTCCACTGCACAAGACTAAGATCACCATGCCAAGCGTCACCTGGAGTGGTGTAAAGCTCACCTCCATTGGACTCTGGAGCAGTGGAAACGCATTCTCTGGAGTGAAACGCTTCACCATCGGGCAGTTCGACGAATCTGGGTTTGGCGAATGCCAGGAGAACGCTACCTGCCCAAATCCATAGTGCCAACTGTAAAGTTTGGTGGAAGAGGAAAAATGGTCTGGGGCTGTTTTTCATGGTTCGGTTTTGGCCCGTTACTTCCAGTGAAGGGAAATCTTAACGCTACAGCATACAATGACATTCTATATGATTCTGGGCCTCCAACTTTGTGGCAACAGTTTAGGGAAGTCCCTTTCCAGTTTCAGCATGACAATGCCCACATGCTCAAAGCAAGGTCCATACAGAAATGGTTTTTCGCAAATCGGTGTGGAAGATCTTGACTGGCTTGCACAGATCCCTGACCTTTAACCCCATTAAACACCTTTGGGATGAATTGGAACGCCGACTGCTAATCGCCCAACACCAGTGCCACTCCTCACTAATGCTCTTGATGCTGAATGGAAGCAAGTCCCTGCAGCAATGTTCCAACATCTAGTGGAAAGCCTTCCCAGAAGAGTGGAGACTGTTATAGCAGCAAAGGGGGGACCAACTCCCATGTTAATGCCCATGATTTTGGAATGAGATGTTCGACAAGTAGGTGGCCACATACTTTTGGTCATGTAGTGTATCTCACTCTACACACACAAATAGTTAAATATCTCATTCTGCACACAAGGCCATAAACACCCACACTTCCTTGTGTTTGAACGCTAACTGCAGTTTAAAACTTCTTAGGGATAGGGGGCGAAATTTTCACTTTTGGATGAATTGATGCCCAAATTAAACGGCCTCGTACTCTGTCCTAGATCATATGATATGCATATTATTATTACTATTGGATATAAAACACTCTGAAGTTTCAAAAAATGTTTGAATTATATCTGTGAGTAAAACAGAACTCATATGGCAGGCAAACTTCCAAACAGGAAGTGAAAATTCTGAAATGGGTCGCTGTGAAAGGCATCGCCTATTCAATTGCCTTATATTTATGGATCTGTATGCACTTCATACGCCTTCCACTAGATGTCAACAGGCAGTAGAACGTGGAATGAAGCGTCTAGCCTGATGTGGGACCGAATGAGAGCCTTTGGAGTGACAGGTCAGGCAG
Organism: Salvelinus fontinalis; assembly: GCF_029448725.1. Lineage (NCBI taxonomy): Eukaryota > Metazoa > Chordata > Actinopteri > Salmoniformes > Salmonidae > Salvelinus > Salvelinus fontinalis. Next base: position 19,656,921 of record NC_074691.1, read on the forward strand.
ATTGCCAGTACTTGGCCGCGCACATTAGGAATGTCATGTCTTTGTCTGCACTGCGTTAGATAGACATGAAGAAATGCTCCGTCTGGGACGTTATTGGATATATATGAGAAAAACATCCTGAAGATTGATTCTCAACTGAGTTTGACCAGTTTATTCGATTTGTAATATAACTTTGTGAAGTTTTCGTTCATTAGCGTAAAGTTCTTTGGACACGTGAGCTACACATGCTAGCCAAAGTTGCTAATTCGACAGAAGTAATGGACATTATAAAACAAAACAACAATTTATTGTGGAACTAGGATTCCTGGCACTGCATTCTGATGAAAGTTCATCAAAGGTAAGGGAATATTTATGATGTTATTTCGTATTTCTGTTGACTCTGTTGACTCCAACATGGCGGAGAATGGCTGAGCGCTGTCTCAGATTATTGCATGCTGTGCTTTTTACTAAAGTTATTTTTTTTTTTATCTAACACAGCGGTTGCATTAAGAACCAGTGTATCTTTAATTATATGTACAACATGTATTTTTCATCAAAGTTTTATGATGAGTATTTCTGTATTTCACGTGGCTATCTGTAATTACTTTCGCTATTTTGGAGCCATTTCTGAACATGGCGCCAATGTAAAACCACGATTTCTGGCTATAAATATGCACATAATCGAACAAAACATAAATGTATTGTATAACATGATGTCATATGACTGTCATCTGATGAAGTTGTTCAAAGGTTAGTGATTAATTTTATCTTTATTTGTGGGTTTTGTGAAAGATATCTTTTCTGTGAAAAAATGGCGGTGTGTTTTTGAATATTGTGGTGAGCTAACATAAATATATGTTGTGTTTTCGCTCTAAAACATTTAAAAAATCGGACATGGCTGGATTCACAAGATGTTTATCTTTCACTTGCTGTATTGGACTTGTGATTTCATGAAATTATATTATATTATATCCCTGTGGTGCTAGGCTAGGCTATTCTAGTCAGCGTTTCTGATGAGAATGATCCCGGATCCGGGATTGGGGGTCCGTAGATTAAGAACTGCGGTAGTTAGCCTAGTGGTTAATAGTGCTGGACCAATAACCGAAAGTTTGCTGGTTTGAATCCCCAAGCCGACTATGTGAAAAATCTGTCTGTGCCCGTGAGCAAGGTACTTAACCCTAATTGCTCCTATAAGTCAGTCTGGTTAAGAGCATCTGCTAAAATGTAAGAACGTTATATTTAAATGAATCTGAGTTTTGTGTTTTTGTAGTTGGGATTCAGCCCTTAGTCTTCACACTAACACACATTGCAGTTTAAACAGTTTAAACCGTGTATTTTCTCTTCTATATATTATGTATGGTATAATATATAGCATGTTATGTACTGTATAGAATATTGTCCACCTGACTGTGGATCTATAGGAGGGAAGTTCCCCTTCTTCCCTCCAGCAATAGGCTGTTAGTTTGGCACAGTCATGTTATTATAGTACAGGACTGTGGAATCTATATAACTCCAGCCATCTTCTAGACAGGTCAACACACACACAAAGGACTACTCGACGTGTGCCACCCATTTCCATTCAATACTTGTTTCTCAGAGTTCACTGGACAATATCTGTTGTTGTCTGTATTGGTCACAACATGCCACAGTATCCAGGACTGAGCTTCTCACTGAGCACAGGTGGCTGATGGTACCTTCATTTGGGAGGATGGACTCAGTAATGGTTGGAGCGGAATAAATTGAATGGTTTCAAACATGTGGTTTCCATGTGTTTGATACTATTCCATTCACACAATTCCAGACATTATTATGAGCCGTCCTCGCCTCACCAGCCTCCTGTGCCTGTCAGTCTGTTGCTCTGTTTCACTGAACTTCAGGCTTATTGGTGGCATGGCCACATATGCAAATGTAAACATTATGCAAAAATATATCCACACACATTCTAAAATATGTGCACACTTTGAAAATCCATCTCCTTGTCCAGACCAGTGAGTAAGGTTACATCACATTTCACTGTAAAAGTGTGGAGCATGTACGTCTGTGGTGATGTCATCAGATCAGACGAGCCATCATGGAGCCTGACTGTCATCAGGGGTGGTTGTCATGGCCATGCGGTGGTTTCTCAGGGCGACATGCGTGGGCGGAAGGTACGTGGGCGGATCATCATACTGACTTTCCTTAGAGAGTAGTAGTCCGAGTCCTTCCAGGAATACCACACGATTCCGTCTGGTCCTAGAGGGTTCTTCCCCTTGGGGGAATACCGGCCTCCCTGTGGGGTCACAAACACAGTCAGTCAGCGGTCAGGGTACTAACAGGGAGGAATACCGGTGACCAGATACCTATAGATCTGTAAATATCTGTAAACCACTTTGTGACAACTGCTGATGTAAAAAGGGGATTATAAAAAACATTTGATTGTATGATTGGTTATGAATATACTTTTGATTATCATTACACATACCTCTATCAAACATTCACATACCATTTACATTCTATCTGACAAGGTAATTTATTGTGCAGTGTGTGTGTCTGTATGGGGAGGTTGTTACTCTGTAGTAGACTCCGTTGAGGTTGGCGTAGAAGCACTGGTTGTACCACCAGCCTCCGTGGGATATCTCAGCACAGATGTTGCCTGTGTCGGGGGTGCTGAAGCCCTGCTTGTCATGGTACCAGCTGAATGAGTCCTCCGTCGTCCCACTGAACCCAGACACATGGAGACAGTACTGGCTGTCCTCCCCATCCACACTGTATGGAGATACGGACACGGACAAGCAGAAGTTAAAATGCCACCCAAAAGAGAATGTCTAGGTCATTCCAAATCCCATTAACAGTATGTGTTTTCATTCAAACAAAAATGGAAAATTCGCAGAAAATTACCATTTTGAAATGTCCAACTTCTGCAAAAATGTTAAACCACTCAACCCCAAGATTTTCCCAAGTTTTCACCATTGTTGTAAAGCCCTGGTTATTTTGTTGCTTTGGACAATTAATTTCTGAGGTTTTTACTTATTTAAAGTGATTAATTAACATTTGTCCCTCAGGTTTAAGGTCTACCCTGAAACGTGAACTCTCGTT